>NW_007578435.1:67110-108724 GCF_000690725.1 Stegastes partitus | reverse complement strand
AGACTGGTGACCTGTCCAGGGTGTCCCCTGCCTTTGCCCTGAGTCGGCTGGGATAGACTCCAGCCCCCCTGCGACCCTAGTGAGGATTAAGCGGTTTATTAACCCCAACATGTTTTTTGACTGTGGAAGGAAGCTGTAGAACCTGGAGAGACCACAGACTCCATGCAGAAAGATTCCGGGCGTACAACATTGGCACCAACATTCAGAGAATGAACTGCGATGACTTTGGTAATCTTCTGAGTTTTCATTCAGCCACACCATCAGGACCAACTGATCTCACCTTGAGAAGCATTTGGCGTCGCTCATGACAGAGTCCACGGCCACCAGAGTCCCACTACATATGTGATTTCCATTCTTCTGGAGACTCGCCATCCATGGCCATGCCCCGTCTGTCGCCACTGAATTCCCCCCCAAAATACGAGAATTCCTCGGGGCTTGTCCACAGACCACCGCTGGAGAGAAAAGTCAACGGTAGACACAGTGAAAATCAGACCACTGAGATTCAGATACCAAATATTTCACAACTTCTACAAAGAGATCAGGATATACATGAAGCTGCTACTCTGTATAAAAAAAAAGTCTGGGTCTGACATTCACTTACGTTTGGATGTGGTGGTTGGAGGGGAGGTGATGGTTGTAAAGTCAGTGTTTGTAGATTTGGTAGTTGTAATTTGTGGCAGGCCATCACAGGTGACATTAAGGTCGCTGTCAGTCCCTGTGGGCGTGAAGGTGATGAAGCCTGGCTGGTTGCTGGTGATCTGTTCATTAATCCAGGTCTGATACCTGGACACTCTGGTGTAAACTCCTGGAAAGTTTGCCAAGGCACAACCATTTCCAAAACTGACGATACCGCTAAGAATCCATCTGCTGCCCTGCTTTATCACCAGTGGACCTCCTGAGTCCCCCTGACAGAACAGAAACAGTTAGTTGCAGAGCAGATGAGCAGAATTAAGTACAGCGTTTTTAAAAGTGCTCATTCCTTTGGAAGTTTTCTCTTTTTATCAGGTGTCAAGATCGAACCATAGTCAATTTAATACAGCTTTTTTGACAATAATTTTCAAATGGAGATCATCTAAGTGAAGCGAATGTATCTTAGTGACTGTTGTATAAAGACACCTGCATCTGGAAAGTCCAGTCTCTGGTGACTCTGTACTCCTGGATATAACTACATACGAAGACAAACAAACACTCCAAGAAATTCTGTTAATAGGTTATTAAAAAGCACAAGTCAGGGGATGACTTCCTAAACACTGAATACAGTTAAGCCAATTAAGCTATTAAATGCTGACATGAATAAGGTGAATATTTGTGTAATTACTTATTGTCTGTTTTACTTTGTAAAAATCTGTTTTTACTTTGACCTGAATTTCTTGTCAAAAAAGCCAAATTAAATTGTTCATGGTTCGTTGTTGAAAAGAAATAAAAGGGGGAACTTCCAATTGAATACTTTTTATTGGCACTGTGAAATCTGATGCAAACAGGTAAAGATGATCACCTGACAAGAGTCCTTCCCTCCTTCACGTAACCCGGCACACAACATGTTCTCAGTGATCCGGCCCACTCCGTAGTTACAGTTACACTGTCTGTTTCCCACAACTGGCACCTCCACCTCCATCAGGTTTTGTGGAGAAGGAAGGCTCACTAAGAAAACACAAATTCATTTTCAATAAACAACATGGTCTTCCGTATTTCCATGGACCAAGACCAACAGTCCCTTTGTTTTTACTTCTTTCAGATTCATCTGTGTTTCTTTGTCGTTGTTTTGCATGTGTTTGTTAATTTTACGTCTCATTGAGCCAGTTTTAATGTCTTTGTGGTCTTTTTGTGCGTCCTTGCAGTTAACCTTTGAGTGTTGTATCTCTGCAATGAATTAGCTTCTATTCATGCTCATTTAGTGTCTCTTTATCAGTGGTTCTGTATCTATGTGGTTTATTTACATCACTTCAGGGTCTTTTTGCACATCTTTGCAGTTTTATGCACATTTGTATTCATTTTATATCTCTTTTCTTTCGGTTTACATCTCACTCTGGTTGTTTTGTGTGTCTTTTCTGACATTTTGTCTGTTTCCATTGGTTTTATGTCTGCTTGTGTTCATTTTGCATCTCTTGTTCTTAATTGGATTCTCTTTGTACTTGTTATGCATCTTTGCAGCCGTTTTACCGATACCTTTTTCCGAACGCTTTGCAGTAATTTTACATCTATTTCTTATCATTTTGCATGTCTTTTTCATTGGTATCAGTCTTTTTGCTTGGGTTTCTCTTTGCTGTTTACGTAACTAAACATACAGCAGATGTAACCTGTTGGCTTTATGACCCACCTCCAGATCCAATGTTGCCCCAGCCGGTGACCCAGGTGTCAATGCCAGCGTGGAAGGTGCTGTCTGATGCTGCCAGGCAGACGGGCGCAATGTAGCGGGTGAAAGTTATGGGTGAGGAGAGCTTCAGGAGGGCGATGTCGTTGTTGAGATTTGAGGAGTCGTAGTTGGGATGGGTGATGATCTGCGTTACTGTCCGAGAAACCTCATTGGGGTTGGATCCCTCTTGACTCTGACGGCCCAGAAACAACTGCACACTGCTCGCTGGAGTGCTGAGGGTCACAAAAGAAACACATATAGCATGTTTGTTTCCTCACTTTAGTAATTTTTGCCTGTCTGTCTACAGTTTGAACAACAGCTAAACAGATCTGTATTCTAATTAAAACATTTGGAAGATATTGAGTCATGAAACGAGTAGAACACGTTTTGGTTGTTGGTTCAGGTTCTGTTAGTGGTCTCCTTGATGTGAATACTTGTTCTTCATTGACTATTTTTGCTCACCTTGAGAAGCAGTGAGCAGCAGTCACCACCCACTGGTTGTTAATGAGGGATCCTCCACAGAAGTGAATCCCTCCAATGGTGTGCAGGCTGACCTGCCAGGGCCAGCTGCCTGGAGGGGCCACCTCTCCTCCAACAATCCTGGTGTTGAGACTTGGCTGACCACAAACTAAAGATATTAGAAACACATAGTGAGCAACTCTCTGCCTTCAGTCTGGGTTTTAAGGTTTGATAGAAACTATTAACAAAATGAAAGTGCTAACATTTGTATTCGACAAAAATAAAGTGTTTCAGATTTCACAAATGACAAGATCATGATCATCAGAAGAAACTCTGACTTACCATCTAGTTGTGACTCAGACTCTGAAAATAAAAAACAAACACAAAAGTCTTGAAATCTGTTTTTTATATTTACTGTGATTAGTTCACTGTCTGTATCAAAAATCGACAGTCGAATGCCTGTGTTTAGTTCACTGACCCTTGGGCTTCATTTTATAGTTATAGTTATAGCATATAAAATTGATCGGTTTCTTCTGTGTTAGTTTCTTTAAGCAACATATTCTTTAAGATGGCATAAATGACACGTTTGTTTACAAGTGATAAACTAAAAAAATATACCATACAAATGCCGCTTTCTGCCAATCACTTTATAGCCTACAAATACATGAAAGTCAGACTTTTGCTGGACATTGGAATTGGGTGCCATTGGGCAGCAAGTATGGGCAACTTGGTGTGATGGCCCCCAGTGAAACAGGCTGGTTGTTGGGACGTGAAACATCACCTCTGTGGCGGGAAAAGAACTGGAGCTAGTGCGGGAGCCGAAGCGGAAACCAGCTAGCTATATTTAGGCTTAACTCCCAGCATAGGAAAGGTTCTTGAACCAAATTACTGGATCAAGGGCTCATCTGTTGACTTTTCCTGAATTTTCAAGGGTGGAAGGGGCCGGGAAAATGAGGTCGCAGATACATCTGGACTCTGCTTTAGAAATAGTTTGAGGAACTCGGACATCTAGAGGGAGCTCGGAGTAGAGTCACTGCTCCTTTGTGTTGAAACGATCCAACTAAGGTGGTTCATGTGTCTGATTAGATGCCTCCTTAGAGACTTCCTTTAGAGGTCTTTGGGGGCACCTAGGAAAAGACCCCACAGTAGACCCTGAACTAGCTGGAGTGATTATATAATCTCATTTGGAGTGGGAACGCTACGGAATCCCCCGGGAAGAACTGGAAAATGTTGCTGGAAAAAGGAATGTTTTGATTTATGTACATCGCACTTTTGTGAACAAGGGTTTTAAAGTACAAAGTATATCAAGGACAACACAAAGGCAGAATACACAAAAGGCAATGCAACAACAATTAAGAAAAATAAGTTTTAAAAAACTACAGATGCAAAAATGTAAATTTTCGTAAACATAAGTAAAAAATAATTGAGCAATAAAACCTAAATAGTCAAATCATTCAGCACATTTACACTGCACAGCACTGCTCTCCAACAGAGAAATAAGACTGGCGTTACACATTTTTACCCTTCAATATTATATAAAAACACAAATTTACCTGACGAATTTAAATATTAAAAATAAGACAATAAAAAAGAATACACTGAAAACCCAATGAATCCAAACCGCAGAGAAAATCCTCTTGAATTAATCCTGATGTGTTATTGAAGAACGCAGCATGTAGACAATAACAAGAAGCTGAGCTTTGTACTGAGTGACAGGTACTAATTATTGATGGTGACTGACAGGACAAATATCAAACATTAATTTCTTCTGCTTCTTAAATGTCATGTGATGATTTATTTTAAAAAGACAAAGCTGCTAATGAAGCTGAAATGAGATGTGAGTCCAAAACAAGAGTTTCCTGAAGTTATTTATAGTAAGTCAGAGGGAAATATTCTCCTTTTTGTTCCACTACACNACAGGGCGATTAGGAAACTGCAGAAGTAAACGGAGGATAGAGCAGGAGCGCCCCCAGTGGCCACAGAAACATTGGGGGTTGCGGTCGTGTTGGTGTTGGTGTTGGTGTTGGTGGTGATGCCGGTGTTGGAGGTTGAGGTGGTGTCGGGGATCGTAGTGGTGTTAGCGGTGCTGTTGGTGGAGGCTGGAGACAGCAGCGTGCCCAAGTTCTGAGTCAGAAAGGGCTGGAAGCTGCTCACTCTGGTGAAGACCTGTATGCCCACTCTGGTGAAGACCTGTATGTTGGCTCTGGGCCGTCTCTTTCCGGTCGAGTTAGTTTGGGTGGAGTTGTCTTCTGTGGGGTTGCTTTCAACAGACAGCACGACCGCCTGGAACCAAATGCCGTCCTGTTTACACATCAGCGGGCCGCCAGAGTCACCCTGAACAAACCCACAGGAGATTTGTCAGTGTTTCTAATCTTATCACTTTCACAGAAAGAACTGCACAGAAATCTGATGTTATGCCTTAAAGATAGAGTTTGATATTTATAAGACATACATTTACACTTTCCTGCAGAGAGTTTGCTTATTGCCAAACTTATCATATTTTTAACTTTCTCACGGTCACTGAATAAATCATGTGTGACTTGTGGTTTTGTCAGGAAAAGTTGCTAAATCTAAACTTAAAATCAGGCGATTTCATCAAAATCACTCTATCCAATCACGTCATTTTTAAAAATCTACAAAATTCAATAAATTTGAGATAGGACAATTAACCATATCTACGCTTAAAATTCCTTGAAATCCCTGTATTCTATGTCAAATATTCAAAACAAATTCTGTAAAAAGAAAAAAAAAAAAACAAACAAGTTTTGCACTCCTCAAAGCAACTATGAAGCCATGAGTGACTGGGCTGTGAACAACAGTCAGGTGACAAAAAATCATGTGACATATTACTACTAATAATAATGATATATATATATCTCTTTATTCTTATTATTATAATGACAGTTATTATTATATGTGTGGCTCTGTCCCATATCTAAGTTGTTTTTTTATTCAAATTTCAGCAGTATCACATCATTCTACACACCTCAGAACGTCATCAAAAATATACCATTTGCACCAAATTGCATTAGAAACCCTCTGGAGCTAATCGGCACAATTGGTTCTTCGTGATTAACTCAGCTGTGACCAACACTTAAAAATTCAGATAGTTTTCAGTTGAGCTGCAGGCAGTGTTTCCACAGAGATGAGAGGAGATGACAAGAAAGACTGAGAGGAAAATAAAGCATACTGCATCAGTGAAGTAATCCAGCATGGCTCAAAAACAGTATACAGAGGAGGAAGTTGATGGAAGACACATTCAGCACAGTGAAATAAGTAGCTCGAGATGATGTGCTGAGTGGTTTGAAAAAGTTTGCCGAGGTTGTAAAAATGTGAATTGTTAAGTATGTATATCATTTAGAGCCACCATATTTTCCAGTATTNACCAACTGCGTCACCTTGCAGCTTTTATTCAACCTCAACTAGATTTTCTTCCTGTTTTTTTCCTTTCTTATATTTCATACTAATATTTTGCACTCACAGTGACAGTATTTGCACTTTTCCCTGCATTTGCATCACTAATGCTGTTCTTTCTGAACTAAAGGATTGGACTTTCTCCTCAGCAGCGCTACCTGATCAGGTGTGTGAGGCTCTTACCTGGCAACAGGAGGATCAGCAGTACAGTCGCCACACGGATCATCTTGTAGAAAGCCATGATTGTAAATCCATCACTTCACGTCTGCTCTAACATAAGTAACCTTCTTTGTCTTCTTCTGCCCTCCCTTCGTCTCAAACACACCTCTCTCTACCTGTGACATGACAACTCTGTCACCTGTTTGACGACACGCCCAGCACCACGCTGCAACTCACCTGTTTGTCTCACATCAAACATGTCAGTGTCAAGTGTTCTTTAACAGACCTGGGTATTTCCTCCACTTCTGCTGCAGTTCTGTGCATTTTTCAACTTTTTGTGACCTCTGTAGTTTGATGAATTACTTATTTAACAATAAAAACAATGCTCGGTTACAGATCAAACCATTTCCTCGGCTCTGAGCCCAGCTGTGTCGGTCGAGGCCTGTTCTCACATTTCAGTTGCCTGAGATTTGTTTCATCAAACAGACATTTTCCCTGTAAACACCTCACATGGTTTCCCTTACATGACTGTCTGTGGGCCAAATGGGTCGAATGATCCAATATCTCTGAAAAAAAATCACAGATTAGAGAAAAATCTCCCTTAAAGGCATCTTTAGACAACTACAGTGTCAGTCAGTTTCACTGAATGTCGCGCTTTGCAGCGTTTGTTTAAGGCTGTCAGATTGTGAGATGGAAGTGGGGTAGCACTACGATGCAAATAGAAAATATATGATAAGGTTTTTTATTTTGCCCTAAACTGTATTCAGCTAGAATCTGCATTTGGGCCGTAGCAGTAGGTCATAAATAGAATTTAAAGCAAGAAACTGTTGATGTTCAGTTTTCCAACAGTCACTGAACTAATCATCTCCGACACACAGTTCTGTCAGGAAAGTTCACCAAATACAAGTTAGAAATTATGACATCAACAAAATCTCTTTATTCTATTTCTTTTTTGAAAATGTGTGATAAATGAATCCACTGCAGTATCCAGACTGCATAAAAAACTAAAGATTCAGAGCTCCAGTGTGCAAAAATTCAAGGACTTCTGAACTGCAGGTTTTGGGAAAATGTTGTACATTTTAATTAAAGTGAATTGATTTTTCAGTTTTTATACAAATATATAATCAAAGTTTAAATTTCTTTTATTATTATTACGATCTCTGTCTTTCTGTCTTACTGCAATTCAGACATCTATGAGTTCTCTTTACTTAGGGTTACATCACCTCTCGTCCCTCAGGGTCGCCACGTCGATAAATATGGTGACTCTTTAGAGCAGGGGTCTCGAACCCCGGTCCTCGAGGGCCGCAATCCTGCAAGTTTTAGATGATTCCTTCTTCCAACACACCTGATTCAAATGATCAGGATCGTTATCCGGCTTCTGCAGAGCTGGATGAATAGCTGATCATTTGAATCAGGTGTGTTGGAAGAAGGAATCATCTAAAACTTGCAGGATTGCGGCCCTCGAGGACCGGAGTTCGAGATCCCTGCTTTAGAGGGCCGTGACTTCTAGGTGGGACACCATTGAGCTGTATAAAGGAGCTGTTCTCATCACTTGAGATGTTCAAGGGTTGTTTATTGAGCTTTTCCAGTTTGTCCAAATAAATAGTGAATCCTGAATCCCAACAGCTTGGTGCTTTGTGCTGTCTAAATCAAACCTTGACCTCACGTGAGCAGCACAACACAAACCCTCTGAAGACTTCAGTACCGAGAGCAGCCAATGCAGAGAAACTGTCATCAGGTTCATCTGGCCAGGCAGCATTTCTGCATGTCGGTAGAGTAGTCTGGTCGAATCTGACAGTCGATGTCTGCTGCAAATCTCCTTTTACACATTTTTTACACGTGGCAGGTGTTTTCAGAAACTGCAGATACTTCACGTGCATTCTGAATTCTTTCCACGCCCACAGCTCTTTATGTCCTTCAAGTAATCAGCTCAGACCTGACAGCAACTGTAGGCTGAACAAACGTCCTGTTCCCCCTGTCCTGGCTGTTTTTTATAAAATTACTATAACAATTTTCTATCAATACAGAGGAGGCATGCTTTAAATGCATTGAAATTATGAGGCATCTTTGCGTAAACTTCGAGTATCATTTGAGTATCTCAGTGTCCTGGTTTATGGTCACCCAAAGCAACCGACGTTCAACAATCATCACAACATTTAACTGATTTTATGGTGGTAAACTAAACCAAAAAGTCATGTTAAAATTTTAATACTGAATTAAAAAGTCATGAGTATTATCAGAGGAGATTATAGAACCAACCTTATAGAAAGTTATATAATGTTTATTTCTGCATCATTATTATTTATATACTACTCCAACCATTCTTCTGTTTGCCAACTATTCCCCGGTGGTGGAACAAGTTACCAAACTCTGTTCAATCCACTGATTTCCTCTCAGTCTTTAAGAAAAGACTAAAGACCAGCTCTTCACTGAACACCTTTGCACCTGACAGACTGAAAACAAAAAAACTAAACAAAATTCCTATTACCTCCCTCACAGCCTGCTATTGACATCAACACCCTGACACACTTGAACTTGTTCTATGGCACATAACTAGTTTGTTTTTCTCCCGACTAGATCTTTGCTTGTGTTGTATCCGCTCTCAGATGTCCGTCGCTTTGGATAAAAGCGTCTGCTAAATGAAAATGAAATTTAAATTGAAACATTTGGCTATTGGCTTGCTATATTTTTTAGCCTATCTTAGCTAACTATTTCAAACATTCATCTTTTAGTCTACTCATAGATAACTATTTTAAACATATAGTGATAAGCCTGTTATATATTTTAGCCTATTTTAGCTAACTATTTCAAACATTAATCTATAAGCCAACTCTTAGCTGACCGTGAAAACCATTTATCTTTTAGCCTTTTTTTCAGCTGTTTATCAGTGATTATGTTCATATGAATGTATTTTTGTTATTGCTGATAATCATGACTGAAAAACTCATTTCTAATATGGCATCTAATCAAGATGGAGGTAGTTTTAACCACTTCATATCCTACTGATTAGTTTATTTCTGCTGAAATGTATGACATTAGAAAACCTGAGTGGCAAAATAGATAAAATTGTGGAGGAAAAAAATGCAGTGAAGGAAAAAGTAGAATATTTCTTTTTGAAACGTTCTGCGGTTGAAGTATCAAATGGCAGAGAACGACAATAAACTTACTTTCCACCACATGAGTTGCTGAATAGTTATCTGATAGTGCAGTGCCTTTGTTTTCTACGTGAATCAGAGGCATCCATCATAGTGGCTGTGATTATGTTTCTGCCGCGTGTTTTTTTCTTTTTTTTTTCCTGTTAACTGGAAGGAAGGAATTTAGTTATGTAAGTACTGCTTGGGATAATTACTCTTGTTCACTTTAGCAGGAACAAGAAGTCAGTTCATTGTGTGAATTTAGTTAGACATTTAATCTGAAGTGACAGACGCAGAAGTGAGCATTTAGTAATTGTGTTAAGATGTAATACAGTGAATTTGACAAGTTTGGAGTTGTTTACTTAATTAAATGTACATATATATGTATGACAAGATACATAATGAAATAAAAATAATAGATCTATTATTTGAATTGAATACATACATACAGATACCAAGTAAATATCTTTTACAGAACAGTTTCTGCTCAACTATCTGATCTGGTCTATGGATATTTTAAAAGATATTTGTTAATTTTTAGATTGTTAAAAAAAAAACAAAGAAAAAAAACCTGTCCATTGACCCACTTGCAGCAGGTTTTTTTTTTCACACAAGGAAATTTGAGGCTGTTTGAACAACAGCATCTCAGGAAATATAAAAGGTAAAAGCTTAAAATCGCTAATCCCTGATTATGGTGAGTTGAAATATGAAAAAAAGCAAAGTTGTCATGAAAAGTCTCATCTTTGAGCCCATTAACCAACTCGTGATATTTTCTGAACCATATGTAGCCGCATGACACAATAACAAAACTAAACATATAGAATAGTTTTAATATGAAAGACTAAAAGTAAAGCAAAAAAAGAAAGAAAGAAAGAAAGAAAGAAAGAAAGAAAAAGTTTCTTTCGTTGAATTTTAATAAATAATGGTTCCCAATTTGTACCACAAAGAATAAATTATTATAAGGTAGTAGATGACAGTGGAAGACATTTTTTTAAAATATATATCTTGGTAAGTATTTAATATATCAATCTAAAATTTCACAGATACTTTTGAAATAGTAGATGATATGAAAAGTTTTAAATAAATCCGAGAGGGTCAAGCAGAAAACCCTTTATGATTTGAGATGGAATCACCCAAAACGAAACAATTTCTTCCGTATGACTCATCATGAAAATATGAAGGAAACAAACACCACAGGTTTGTTCTTGGATGTGACGTTGAAAACAGACCATTGATTTTCCAGCTGAAGGGGGACAATGAGAAGTGTCTGACAGTAAACCTGCCGCCTACTCAGGAATTAGGTGGTTGAACTGCATCGGGCTTCCTGTTAACCAGTGAACTCCAGTCATTGTCAGCTTCGTCAGATAATTGTCTCAGAACGAGTGGAGCCAGTAAAAAGTCCATGAAAGCCAATCGTCACTGTTTCCCATCAACTGAGTCAGTAAGCAGAACATCTTTGAAACCAGATTAGACCCACTGACAAGAGCAAATACGTCACACATGAATCACACGGAAATGTAGGCGCTGAATTAAAGTAGACTTATTGTTGACTTTTTTTTTTTACTCTGACTAATAGACAAAAGATTAAAGTCACGTTTCTTGGCCATCACAAGTACCAAAACCACAATGTACTCCATCATCAGTAAAATACTACAATAAAAATTTAATAAAAAGGATTATAAAGTATATGTACTTTAAAGTTGATAAAGTGTCATTTTTGAAAAATGCATTCTATAAAATATGCAGCATTGTTAGTGAATCTTTTTATAATTATTGGTTCATTCTATCTGCAAATAGTTTATAAAGAGTAGGATAATAGACAAGTGGTTTAAATGGGTAATGAAGGATAGGCTGATCAAGAAATGACTGACATTGGTCGCTAACAGATAAATGGCGAGCTGGGAGGAGGCTAATAGCTAATCGTCTGCTAGCCTACTTTTAGCTAACTAAGTCAACCGCCATATCAAGCTATTTCAAATGGTTTTCTGATTATTGTATTATATTATTGTACTGTTATTAGGTACTAGCCTACTTTTAGCTATCCATGTCAACATTTTTTTTTTTTTTTATCAATTAGCATACACTTAGCTTTGACCTATTTTTCTGTTAACATATTTTCAGCTAACAATTTCCGCTGGCTGTTTATTTACTAGCAAGCTCTTCGATATATGTATGAAATGATTAGCTAAGAGTATGCTAATAAATAAACAGCTGACAGAGGAAATTGTCAGCTGAAAGTAGGTTAACAGAAACATGGGTAAAATGACGAGTGAAGGGTAGGTTAATGGATAAAGGGTTCAAATCATGAGCTAAGAGTAGGCTGATGAGTAAACATTTTAAATGATTAGCTAAAGGTAGGCTCACAGATAATGTTGGAATATATTATTTTGTAAAGGCACTGTTAGCTTAGCATTGACATTGACACCATTTAATATGCATTGATGCATGAGCTGTGCTGATCTGACGAAAGGGAAAGAAGGATTTAAGCATCGGTCCAGGCCCTGCAGGACTGAACTCATGAAGGTTATGCCAGGTCAGGTAGAAGTAATATAGCTGCTCACACACACACACACACACACACACACCAGAACATAATGTGCTTCTGCTTTGAAACGACGTCAAAACTAACCACACTGGTACATAGCGTACCTCTGCATGGCTGAGGCTGTTTTGCACTGATCATCACAACATCCAGCCCAGGACGTATCAGCAGGAGCTGCAGCACATAGCAGCTAACAAAGCAAAAGTTCTGACTAGGGGGACCATATTTTGATGACCGAAAACCAGGACACTTGACCCAGCAATAAGATACTCAAATGATACTCAAAGTTTACTCAAAGATGCCTTATCATTTCAATACATTTAACGTATGCATCCTCCACGACAGGACCAGGAAATTTTCATCACTTTATAAAAAAACAACCAGGACAGCCAGGGCAGGACATGTCTGGGATAACAGGATGTTTGGTCACCCTGGTACTGAGATCCATCCATCCATCATCTATACACCGCTTAATCCTCATTAGGGTCGCGAGGGGCTGGAGTCTATCCCAGCTGACTCAGGCCGAAGGCAGGAGACACCCTGAACAGGTCACCAGTCTATCACAGGGCTACACTTAGAGACAGACAACCAAGCGCACTCACATTCACACCTATGGACAATTTAGAATCACCAATTAAACTCAACATGTTTTTGGACTGTGTGGGAGGAAGCTGGAGAACCCGGAGAGAACCCACGCTGCACAGGGAGAACATGCCAACTCCACGCAGAAAGATTCCGGTGCCCCCTGATGCGAACCGGCAACCTTCTTGCTGCGAGGCAACAGTGCTACCAACTGCGCCACCTTGCAGCCCTTGACCAAACCAACTGAGTGCAAATATAATCTGGTTAAATACACGTTCACCTCCTTCCCTTCTCAAGTCTATAAACTTATTTTCTGAAGTCCAGGTTTATTTAAGACATTTAGACCCTGCAGTTTCTAGCTTTCTTGGGAAACAATGCTAACCAACTGCGCCACCTTGCAGCCCTACTGAGAGCCAGAGAGCGGGAAATATTAGTGGGAGGGTTCTCTTTGCAGGGCGCAGCTGCTGCGGAATCAATGAATCATGTGCCACTCGTGTGCCAAGAGATATGGACATATATCTGTACACCAATGAAGGGAGAACAAAGTCTAAACCACGGTTTCTCCCCAACCGTGTCGCTGTTAACATTGTACTATACTGAATAAAATGTTTGTGTTCACATGAAGCTCCATCCATTGCTGGGGAAGTTGGTCACAGATTAACAGCTTGCTGACTGTCATTTTCTGAACCAGTGTTGGATCCTTGATCAAGTTAAACTATTACACTGAAGCAGTGGTGTGCCGTCAGGGCCAGCAAGGCCTTCTCTGCTGGCCTAAACTCATCAGAATCACTGACTTACGTTGTAATATTTTCCCATTAATCTTTGTACATTATTCCCCATAGTCAATTCTCCTCATTTCATAGTGTGTCTCCGGGCTGTGGTGCTTCCAGCAGTGTGTTTATATTAGAGCTTGTATCCAATCATATTTCATCACCTTGTCTAAGAAATCTGCCCTGAGGCCTTCAGAATCAAATGTGCAGGCGCCTGTAGCTTAAAACTCATTGCAATGAAACTGTTGCTTTAACCAATCATGTTCTGAGTCGATGGTCCCAGGTTGGCTACGATACCGTCAGTACTTTCACGTCCTCTGATTGGATGTAGCTCGATATAAGTGGGCTGACAGCTAAACAGTCGACGTGGTTAGCTAAAAGTAGGCCAACAGACAAATGTTTGAAATAGCGAAAAGAAGGCTAATATATAAATGATTAAAATAGAAAAATGCATGAATAACTGGTTGAAACTGTCACAGTATTAGCTAACATAGGGAATTATGTCAGCTTTTTCAATATTATTTTCTTATACTTTAGTAAATAAATACAGAAAAATAAATCAGAAAAAGTAGCATATAATTGAATAAAAAAAAATTAACTAAGTGGCTGTTAAAAAGTGGAAATGTTCAGCTTCTTTACTTTCAAATGGAGCCAAATGCTTTCACTTTCATGTAATTGATCGGTTGAAATAATGGTTTTAAAATCAGTTGAACGGATGGATGCTGTGATTCTGGATGTTTATCTAGGAGACAAAAAAAAATGACGTGAACCACTGACTTGAATTCGTCTTTTGTCCTCGTGGTGTCGATTTTGCCCTGATAAATGTTGTTCTCAGCAGACTCTTGGCTTCTTGTTGCAGGAAACGCTCAGGTGTAAGTGAGAACACTAAACGTGATTGGAGCTTCTTCCAGGGTGATGTATTGTGATGCTGGCATTGAGAACATTAATGTGTCACCTGTGCTGTATTATTACCACAAATTAACCGAAACCTTCACACAGGTGACCTCAGTTTTCTACCTGCTGTACGAACGTATTCCATATGTGATCACTACGGAGAGATAAAACACAACAATTAGTTCATATAAACAAAAATCTCCAGTTTCTTTTTTTTTTTATTTGATCTAAATAGGATTTTTCTTGGAAGCAGAACCAATTATACTGCATTGCTTCATGTCACAATTAAGGGGAATTTTATGGGCGTTACCGTTGGCCCTGAATAATTTCTTTTTCCAGGAACGCTCATTGAGGTCTGTCATGCAAACTGGATCTGCCAGTAAGAGTCTAAAGCTCAGCAAGGGGGTGTGACAGTTACTTATAGATAGAATTACAGGTATATCTGCAGGTATGCAGAAGTGCAAAGTCATTTTGGCACAGCTCTGGGAAATGACTGCAGAGCTGGTTAGACCAGATAGTTGATAATAAGTGATGACAGGTCCAGATGGCAGCGATCAAACATAAGTACAAGTACTGTGTCTCACTGATTATTATTTTTATGAGTAGTAGTATTTTGAAGCACCAGTAATTTACACAGAGGCTGTAAATGATGAGCTGAGTCATGAAGTCACAGAACAGCTTTTGCATTCTGTGGGAAGTTTGCTGTTTACATGTTTTGTGATTTTATTGGAGCTGCTGTTCACACACCTACTGTCAGCACATCTGTCATGCTAATTGTAATGTGACTGGCTGGGTAAAATAATTATGGCTCCAGTGGTATGTTCCCCTGATGGAAAGTGACTAAACGTTCTCATGAATCAGCCGCTAAAATTGTATCTTTAATGATGACCAAAAAACACAAACAGACTGATTAATATTTGATCAGAACACTAATATAAAACTGTGGTTTGATTGATTTATGCACCAGACATGAGAAAACTGGCCTATTTTCTGTTTTCTCTGGTGTTGGTTTAAAACAGAAAACCAAAGATTGTGCCTGTTTTCTCATTGGTTTGTTGTTGGTTTAAAATGGGGGAAAAAGAAAGGAACATTGGCCCTTTTCCAGTTTATTTTATCGTTGGTTAAGACACAAAAAAAGGTCCCATTTTCTGTTTTTACATTGTTGGTTGAAATTAAATATGGGCTGGTTTTGCTCGTGTTGGTTCTAAATAGAAAAACAGAAAAGTGGCCAAGTTGAAAACCCAAAATTTTTTGTTTTTCTTTGTTGGTTTAAAAAGGAATAACTGATAATCCGCCTAGTTTGCGTTTTTTGTTGTTGTTTGTTTGGAACAGAAAAACAACAGATAACTAACTATAGGTATTTAACGCTTGTGTCAGGACGCCATAAAGTTGATGAATGACGGCTGACTGAAAAAAAGGTTTAACAAGGTTTATTAGCCCTTAAACTCGATTCAACCTTCAAAAGACTCAGAGCTCCAGGAGAAGCTGAGCAGAAGCTTCTGATTCTGCAGCAGCGTTCTGAAGCCACAAGCTGAGTCAGCAAGAACCACAGAAGCGCCGACTGATTTTGTCTTGCAAAACTTTCATTTGGAAACCAGCACAAGCACAAAACAAAAACAACTTCTAAGTACTAAATACGCTGTGAAACACTTGTCTCGACAAAAACACCTTAAATACAACTGCAGAGACGACACCTCCTTCATAGAAATAGGTCACAGTTACAGTTGACATCGATTTTTGATGCTGGTTGCTCGAGTCTGACGAGTTTTTCAGAAGTAAGTCACCGATGACAAGCATCTTTAATGCTGCGGGGGAAACCACAGTGACCTGAAGCATTGTCTTTGCTTTCCCTCGGCGTTTTTAATTTCAGATTTGTTTTCTTTATTTGTTGCCAACTTTAGCCTGAACAAGATCACAAGATCACTGCGTTCACAGCGTTTGATCATCAGGAAAATCAAACTGTTCTGCTTATTTAAGGACTTTCTTCTCCCACAGAAACATCACTTAGAAGCTGCAACTAATAATTACTGTTAAAGTTGATTATTCTTATTTTCTAGATTAATCAAGTAGTTGTTTGGAAAACAGTGACAAATGTCAGTGGTTTCCAGATCGCAACGTGACAAATGTAGTTTGTCCGCAAAGAAATTCCGTTCGGTTTCACGGAGAAACCAGATAAATATTCACATAAATAAGACGTGCAGTATCTTCTTTGTCGTCTGTTCATTTTCATTTTTATTGTGTGTATTTTTATATTTTGAGTGCTTGCCTGTACTTTTTATACAAGTTGTTTTTTTCTTTATGTAAAAGCACTTTGCAAATTGTGTTCTTAAAAAGTGCCAAATAAAGTTTCTTATTATATTATTATTATATAAAAGCAGCTGCAATCACAGAATCTTCCTAAAAAATTACTTACACTGAGCAATCAAATATCAAAATAATTGCAGATAAATTTAACAGTTGAAAAGTGACTGATTAATCGTTGCAGCTCAAGAAGATTCTTTTGGAATCCAGAAGACGTGAAAAGAAACAAAGAAAGAATAAAGCTTAAAGGAAGGAACTTTAAACTCACGGACGAATGAAACATCAAACATAAATTTTATGGAGTTGATTTCTAACTGCTTGCTCAGAGGGAGTCCAAAGACTACTTTGGATTGTTGGGTTCTCTGTTTAAATTCATAAGGACTTCACCTGACTATGATAAGTAATTAAATAAAATAGTAAGAAATAAAATTGAACTGAATTGAATTGATTTCAGACAAAAACCAGATGTCTGAGGGTGTCATATTTGGACTTTGTAAACTTACTTTCTGACGTTTTATGGAGTAGATGTTTCATTAAGTAATCAATAAAACAATCTATTGATTATTAGTGATTAAAATAATTGTTGGTTGAAGCCTGAGACGTTAAGCTTGAGAGTTACGACTCAGAAAAACATCAAAGGGTTGATGAAAAATGCACAACACAGTAAATCACCATGTAGATGATGATGATGGCAAAATAATGTTTTCGTTTGCATTATTTTATTTTAAGTCATCCACATAAAGGCATTTTAGATCAGGGTGTTCAAAGATCGTACGCTCCTCTCTTCAAACAGATTTACACTGAATTCAAGAAGAACCATGGTCACAAACACAAAACAGGTCAATTCATTTCCAACCATATGAGCTTTTTATTTCCCCTACAGACCGACAATAACCAGTTCACTGAATGATCCTAACACGCCTTTATTCTCTATTTAACTGAGGCATCCTAAACAGACGTACAAAGTGCAGTGCTACCGGAATAAATAAATAATAACAAGAAACAACCAAACTCAAACAGAGACGTGAAATTCTCTAAAAGCAACATAACTTAAAATAAATAATGCTTTTAAACACGAGCGTCCTTTCTGCATATTCAGTCTTTTCATGCTGTCAGACAAGAATACAAGCTGTAGCTGCTTTCAAATGCTAATGAGAGTCGCATGTTTTTATTAGTGCAACACCACCTGAAAATCAAACCTGTTGTGATTATATAATCTCAGAACTCGGCATGCAGGTTCTACTACATACTTTATTTGAAGAACTTACTGTGAAGGTATTCAGGTGGTTGCAATGCACAACCTCACCACTAGATGCTACTAAATCCTACACGCCAGACCTTTAAGTAAAACTAGCCTGTTTGTTGATGGAAGTACAAAAAAAAAAACAGCGAAAAGTTTTCTTAAATGTGCATCTACGGCGTCTACGTTTTCCCCTTAAGTTGATTTCCTTGAAGTCAAACACTGAATCATTGTCAGTTTAATTTGGCTTTACTGACAAGGATTTGCAAAAAAAGACTTTAAAGTGCAAAATAAGTGATTGTTTTCGCCTGTATCTGGAAGGTCCATTCAGTGGTGAATCAGTGCTTCTGGATAGAGCTGCACCATGAAGACAAAACAACGCCGCAAGCAGATCTATCTGAATATATGCCTTCGAGTCCAGTAAATACCCAACACTTAGAAATGGAAGGATGTGTAAATCTGCACAGAGCAGGTTGTTTTCAAAAACTGAGCGACCAAGCAAGAAATAGACGAGTGAAGTCGGCCACCAAGACACCTGTGACTTCTACTTCAGAAGAGTTTTACATGTCTTGGTGGCCTCCCTCACTTTTCTGACTTTCTTATGACTCTCTCAGAGGAGTGATAGGTGTCTTGGTGACCTCTAACTCCTTCAGAATTACAAGAACGAGACGAGTGAGGGAGGCCACCAAGACACTGATGACTCCTCTGGCTGCGCTTGTGTTGAATTATTTAAGTAAATCACTTATTTTACATTTTATATTTTTGACTAACTGACATATCTGTTGTCATTTAAACACAAAAGAGTCTTTTTTTTGTATATACTCGTCCAAACAACCTCATTAAACTGGCCACGATTCAATGTTCAAAGGCAAGAAGAGTTTCCAATCCTGCAGCATCACAGCAAAATCTTAGTTGGTTGAACTTCCACAGGTCTGACCATCATCACCTTCATCATCTACCTTCTCTGCTAATAAGTAAGGAACACTAGCAGCCAGCATTAACAAAGGAGACAAACAGCGTAAAGAGCCACTGGACAGGTTTTTTTGTCCCTGAAGTGACAAAACCTTAAAGAGAAAATGTTTGAAGCACTTCGACTGACAGCTACAACCTTCCGTGTGTTAACTGCAGCTGTTAAGTGGAAATATGAGCTGGTTCTATTGTTTAAGTGGAAAAAAATCACGGAGAGTGTCAGCTGCCAAAGGCTACATAATCCTCCTAACCCCTCTCAGACATGCACTCCATTTTATTAATCAGGCAGCTTTCTGTCTGAAGAAGAATCCTGATTGATGTCAAGACAGCAATTTTACTTTAAACATTTAACTTTCATCCTGAAATGCGTAAAGTCGCACTGACAAACAGCCACGCACAAGATGACTGATGTAAGACGTTGCTACGTGTGTTGGAACTTACAGATGTCACCATGAAACTTCCTCAGCTGATTACACAAAAGTTTTATGTTTAAATATCCAAATCCGGTAGTTTAAGTCTAATTTGCATTTGTTTTTAGAAATCTAAACACTGGGTAAATCCAGCTTCAAAAACCTCCTTTTGCAAAAATGCCATAAAAGATATGGTTTCTTACACTAAGATTTCTTTTTCTTATTAGTTTTTTAAAATGTTTTCTGATATGTTATCTTTCAGTATAAAATCAAGCATTATTTCATTAAAAATGTGCTCATTTGCATTCATCTCCAGAATAGAAATGCAAACATTGGATAAAGCAGCTTCAAAAGTCTGAATTTGTTTCATTTTGTTGACATATCAGAATCACAGGTTTATACAGAAGAGACTTTGGATCTCTCTTTTTATCAAATACTGTCATGAACAAAATCTATTGTTCCATATTTTTACGAGTAAAAGGTTCTATAAATCAGGCCGTGAATGATATATGATGTGTGTAAAAACCTTCAGAATATAAACAGGAATTAAAGTGGTGTCTGATCCAAAAATCCTCACTTCAGTGACACGAGGATAAAGCTCACTTTGAGAAAATGGCATTGAAAGATTTGCCTTATGAATGAAATCTAAACGCACAAATAGATTAACTATAGTAAAACAATGTGTATTTTTAACCTTATGGACGCAAAATATCCTCAAACCCTAAAAACTGACCTCAACAGTTCGATGAAGCCTTTTAGTTTGAACTACAAGCTTGTTTCTCCTTCAACAAAACACACATGTTAGTATTTGTGTTGGTTGCAGCAGGTTGTGATATAAACATATTAATGTTGATATATTTGTGTTAAAGGATAATTCTGGTTTATTTCAGACTGACAGCTATATTTTGTGTTTGTCTGTCAACCAGATTTATCCTCTAAACTGCAGAGTAAAGTCTTTTATATGAACTTTGTTGTCTCAGACTTCAGATTCAGAATTAGTGTTTCTAAACGAGGCCTCGTGGAGCAGAAAGAGTGAGTCACAGAGCGAACACAAAAACAGACAGAGTTACATTTGTCTACACACTAAATCGGAGTTTAGAAAAGGTGAAGCCGGTGTGGAGCTCACACTGGTCTTTGTAGCGACGGAGGAAGGTTCAGTACGGTCGGCCTCGACGCTCCTGTCGGCGGTCGCCCCTGGAAACAACAACACAGCGATCACATGACCCACATCTGTCTGAACGGCAACGCACAAGGTTTACACTCAGATTTCAAACTAATCAGTGGAAAAAGTATTGATTTAAGTTCTATGTTGTGTAATGTTTCTGTATGCATGCTGACGCGCTGTTCGTACATTTCTGACCTGGCGTCCATCTTTCCAGGTCCGTATCCTCCCCGGTCGCCTCCTCGACCTCCTCTGAAGCCTCCTCGGTCGCCTCCTCTGCCTCTGAAGCCGCCGCGATCAAACCCTCCTCTGCGATCTCCTCCGTAACCTCCTGACAGCACAACAGGGGGTGAATTATAAACTGCCAGCAGAACCATCCACACATCCATTGTCTTTCTCTCATATTAATAAAACCAGACCTCTGTCCATGGGGGGCATCCCACCAGCATCCTCAGGTTTAGGAGCTTTGCATTGATTACACTCGTTACGCCACGAGAAGTTCAGATTGCCACAGTTGCTGCAGAGAAATGTGAAAAAAAAATACATCAAATTCAGCTTTATTCTTTTAATTCATTTTGTAGCATTAAATGGGATCACCAAACCAAACTCACGGGTTTGAACACTTCCAGTCTCCGGCTCTCTGCTGTCCACCTCCTCCTCCACCACCACCTCCTCCTCCTCCTGCGCTGCCTCCGTTGCCTCCTGGGAAACCTCCACCTCGACCTCCTCCGAATCCTCCTCGACCCATCGGCCCTGAACACAGCAGTGAGTGAGGGATGATGCTAATTGAGCTGTTTAAATACTTCATACTGTACACAGAATGACAGTGCAGACGTTTAAAACCCAACAGCTCCATCAGTTATCTCAGTACCTCCCCCAACCTCCTCAGAATCAGTTGAATAAGCTACATTTATGAGTGTGAATAATAACTATTTGACAAAATAATTTTTCCACAGAGGGAATTATGTCTAGAAGATGATCCTGGTATCAAATGCAGGTAAAAATGAGACCTTTCATTTGCTCTAACTTGTTCTATCACAAATGCTGATATGAGCCTTGAAAGTTTACCCAAAGTGCACTTTTTAATGTTTTCTCTGGTGAATTATCAGAAAACACATCCATGGTACCAATGATTGTTTGTATGACTCTGTGTCATAGACATTAAACTGCTGCAGTTTTGCTGTTCAAACTATGATACATCCCATAACTACATCCCATAATATTGATGCTCAACTTTGGCTACAGTGAAAAAAGGAAGAGCAAAAACCAGATTTAGTCTCCGGATTGTGACACCTGTAGTGGATGTAAAACTGATTTGGTTGCAGTTTTTGACAGAGCTGTGTAATTTTCACTCAAAGTTTATACAGAAAAGGATTCACCTCCTCGTCCTCGACCTCCCCTCATCCCACCTCGGCCTCCAAAGTCAGCCCTGCGAGTGGCAAAGGACACCTTGATTGGGTTTCCATTGAAGTCTTTACCTGGAGGAGTGATGGAAAATAAAGACGTGAAGTAAGAAATACAGGTGGACGAAATCACAAAAAGTTTGGAAGTGTGTGTGATCTGAGGTTGTAAATAGAAGACAATAGAAGACAATCTTAACTTGGTCTGTGATCTGTGTCATTAATAAATAAACAGCACTGTCTAAACTGGCCTAATCCACCTGAACTCAGCAAAATCCTGATTGGTTGTGACACAATTAGGACCATGCTAATTGGACACATCCTGGAGGTGTTTGAAAACAAAACACAGCACAGGAAAAGAAGAAAGGCTGCTAACAACCAACATTTGAAATGAAGCGCTGTCTTTTATCTTTTAGCGGACTTTCAGCTGTTTCAACCGTTTATCTATTAGCCAACTAACTGAACTAGTTCTTCTTTATTCTGCTTTTCGTAAAGCATTTCAAACATATTTATTAGCCCATTTTTACCTAACTATTTCAAACGTTTATCTGCTAGTCAACTTTTAGGTTACTATTAATACCATTTATGTTTTGCCAACATTTAGCTAAATATTTAAACCATGTATTGTTTTTAGCATGTTTTAAGCTACCCGACTCGTTCTAACATCTATCTATGAGCCTATTCTTAGCTAATTTATTCAGACATTTGAATATATTTAAATATTATTCAAATGTTTATCCATATCAGGAAGTAGCTGATACACAGTTTTTTGATGTTTTAATGTCAGAAATGACTGCTGCTGAGAATTTGCTGCAAACAGCCAGCTACAATCATGCTGTTGATTCCTTTCTCCTGAGTAAAGAAGCTGAACATTATTGGGTGATTCTCTGATAAGAGCTCTGTAGTGGCACATGATAGAAGCTCAACAAGTGGCGGAGATACGAATCAGCACTTCAGAAGGAAAACATGATGCAGAGATTTGACTTCTGGCTTAAGTTAAACAACAGGCAACTAATCATGTGATCACAAGTCCAGCTTAATAAAACAGAACAAAAGGGAAACTAACTATACATTAAGTCAGTGTTCTGCCTGACAGAGTGTGGAAGTTTAAATGCATGTAATTTACAGTGGATTCCAGCAGTGACACATTAAAACAGCACAAGACAGAAACTTAAATCTGAAAAGAGAAGATAAAGAACTCACCATCAAACCAGTCAATGGCAGCTTTAGCTGAGGGAGGGTCATCGAAGGAAACTGTGGCCTCGCCCTTCAGCTTCCCCGTCTCTCTGTCGGTATACAAGTTGATCATAGGCAGGCCTGTCTTCTTGTTGACCTAAGAGCATGGACAGAAGTCAGGTCTTTAATCATGTACTGGATCATGTCAAAAGACGGAACCATCCAGGTCCAAGAGGATGTCAAACACAGGCAGAAATTTGCCTCAAGGTGTCTAAAATGTGCCTCTAAATCAGAATTTAATCTAGATTTCAAAACAGAAATTGTTTGTTTAAGAGATTTAGGGACCAAAACAAACAAACAACTACAAATACCACCTATTCATCAGTGTCCATTACAGACGTAGTTATAGTTGTACAAGTTGAAACTGAATTTGAAGACCTGCATCTGCAATTAATTTACATTTTACATAAATTACAGTTTAAGTGTCAAACTTCTTTAAATTCCAAATAACTGTTAGACTGTTAAACACAAATTAAAATTGAAAAACTCACATTTTACAGGGTAAAGACTCCTATATTACATTAAATTATATAATGATTTTATAATGGGCTGCATGGTGGCTTGGTGGTTTCAAGTTTCATGTCAGCAAGTCTTTAAAGTTTCTTAAAGGTTTTAAGCCGCTTAAAAGTCACTCAACTAATTCATTACAGGTGCAGCAAATCATTGTTAAAAGTCACACAGTTTGTGATATGCAGATCATCTGAGTGCAGTGAATGTGTTTCGGTGCTTGCATAAGTCAGGAGATGAATACTTCCAAGTCACTGAATATATCTTGGAATCAATTTAAATCCAATATTAAGAAATGGAAGGAATATGACACGTGGGTGAATCTACCTGGAGCAGGACATCCTCAAAGACAAAAAAGACAAATGAGGGAAGCCACCAAGACACTTACACTTGCTCTAAAGGCATTACAAGACAGAGACTAGTGAGGGAGACCACCAAGACACCTATGACTTCTCTGAAGGAGTTACAAGATTCAGCAGCTGAGATGGGAGACACTGTTAATACAACAACTGTTGTCTGTTCTTCACCAGTCAAAGCTTTATGGGAGAGTGTCAAAGAGAAAGACACTGTTGCTAAAAGCTCATATTAAATCTGAACTAGAGTTCACCAGAAGGCATGTGGGAGACTCTGAAGTCAGCTGGAAGACAGTTCTTTGATCTGGTGACACTAGACAATATGTTTGGTCAACTCTGGTTTGTTTTCCAGCAAGACAATGATCTGAAGGATACAATTCAATTCAGTTTTATTTACAAACTGCCAGTTGACAAAACATGTCATTTCGAGGCACTTTACATAGCAAGGTGAACACCTGACAAAACTTCTACAGAGATACCCAATAAAACCAAAAGTTGAGTGTCATCTGCATAATAAGTGAATGTGAGTGTGCTTGGTTGTCTGTCTCTAAGTGTAGCCCTGTGATAGACTGGTGACCTGTCCAGGGTGTCCCCTGCTTTTACCCTGAGTCAGCTGGGATAGACTCCAGCCCCCCAAAACCCTAGTGAGGATTAAGCAGTGTATCGATGATGGATGGATATATTTAGAATCTGAGCAGTGTGAAGCAGTGGAGAGTTACCTTAATGATTCCAATCTGCTTAAAGAAGTCAGCCACTGATTCGACAGTGTAGTCGTCTCCCAGGCCTTGTACGAAGATGGTGTTATTATCAGAGTTATCCTGGTCTGGCACTGTTGGGACACAATACAAGGGGATGTTAATAAAGCAACACTGGACATCACATGTTCACCTACTACACTGCTTTGATCCATTTCTGATCAATGAAAATGAATTATCACTGTGAACTTCTATTAAACCTGCATTTTAGATGGAACACACCACGTACAGATGATTTAGCCTTTCTTAAAGCCTGACCAGCAGTGAAACCAAAGGTAAATGGTAAAATCTGATCTGTTCATTTTTAGCAGCTTTACTATAGTGCTGCACTAAGCGAATTTGTTATTTTTAATTGTGACTGTGAATGTTAAACTGTTGATTAACACTACCCTGAAATGGAATTTGATTGTATTTTCTAGTTTTACTGCTGTGTTGCAGCACTAAATTAAGTCATAGTAAGAGCTGTTTAGGATGACTTATTTTACTTTGTGTGCTTGGTTATTTTGTTCATAAAAAACTGATGCTGCACTGAGTGGACCTGTGAAAGTTTGTTGATAGGCTTACCTTATTATTGTGTAATATAAAAACAATATTGAGAAACAGCTTAAATACAGAAATCTATTATTTTTCTAAATGCATTGCAGATGTATTGTATTGTCAATATACACTGGACTGATTTTAATAACTTTATTGCACTTGAAGTGTGTATTTTCAGACTGGGATTCTGAATCAGGAGATAACCAATACTAAATATCGCTAATTGAATCGGGGGCAAAAAAAAAAAAAACAATAGTAAACTTGATCAGGAGATTCACACTTTTGTATTTCTACTTTCAGTATACACTGCAGCTGTTCGTACAACGTGCATACTTTTTATGGAGAACACGTGCAATTGACTCAAACTAACATATCATAGCAAAGCACCTTAAGGTTTGACAGTTTCACTCACTTGTTTGCTGCAGTTTGTCATGTGAAATGAGATGTCATCTGTCATTGTGCTTTAGGTAGCTCAAGCTTGTTCATACTAAGGACTGTGGGTAAGAATAACCAGAAAAGCATACTGGCTGCAAACATCCTGGTATTTTAGACATGCTGCATTTGACACACCATTCACTGGAACACCCCTCATCTTTTTCTAGGGTATTACATAGACTACACTCAGGCATTGGCTTTGGAGGGAAAGCTAAAGGCAGGTTGTGTTATGTTTCTAAAGTAAAGTTTACTGTTCCTCAAACTCTAACTTTAAGGTCAAGGAATGTTCATAAACATGTCAGAAAATGTAACAGAAGATGTTTGTATGAGGTAAAATGTTAAAAGGTTAGACAGACAGGACAATAAATCTATCACTTTCAAACATTCCTGTCAAGTTTCAAGGAAATATGTCCTGTTGTGCAGCCAGTTATGCTTCCGTTCTGTCAGACGCAGGTGAAAAAAAAAAAAAAACATAACATAATAATAGTGCTTTGTACAGCAACAAAAGAAAACTTACTGAAGCCGGGGCCTCCATGTCCATGTCCCGGGTCTCGTGGTCCTTAAAAGGACAAAAACAGACATTAGTTGTGGAAACAAGCAGCTGTTAAACCACTTAAATAGCCATCATTCTAACAGCTCATTCCTTTCATTCACACTATGTTCAGACACAAACTGTAGCACCATTAAGCTTCTAGTTGCTCTGCAGGTAACAACCTTGAACAAAACATTTTAACATCCTGTTTCCACCATGTAATTATTACGCCACAGCCTTCATGATCATCTCAACACGTGCCTGATGTCATCTTTAAATCTCATAAACAAGATTTACCATACAAGTGGATTTTGTGCATCTCAAAGTCGCCTTTTCATTCGTAATCACCTCCATAAATAAATCTGACCCGGAGCCTTGCAGGTCGGCTCTTGAATTCAATGCACTTATGTTGTTGCAAATCCTTTCGCACAAACTTTACCAACTCTTGGCACCAAGTCCAGCACAGTGAAACACAATAGCTGTATTTACTGACAGTGATCCTTGTCATTCATTGATTCCTTTGTCAGCTTCACGTAGCTTAACAAAAGACTCGAAGAGTTTGCCCCAACATACATCTTGGGAACAAGAACACCATGTTTGTCATTCTGAGAACTGAACAGATCGTAAAACCAACCTCCAGTGTTTTCAGAGATTAACCGCGACACTGTAGAAGTTCTCTGGTGCATTAAGTCCTGTGACCTTTTAGAGATTTATGCTGCGTCACCGACAGCTTGATTCGTAAGAACCACACCTGAGCACCAACACAACCAACTTATGTAATAACTGAGACAAGAGGTGACACCAGGCAACGCATTTCTCAGAGATTATTGCTACTTTTTACTACTTTTATATTTCCTTGGATTTGCTCCACTTTCGGTTGATTTGACTCGTAAAACTTGCTGTGTATTGAATTGCAACACTTGCTTTTTCAGTGCTTACTGTTTTGCACCAAGTCACCACGTGTAAGTCCTCACATGGGAAAACCTACTTGGCAATAAAATTGACTCCTTACTTTAAACTGTGTAACTCAGAAAACTGACCAGGCAGCAGCAGCAGTAGATGACTCACCTTCTCCATGGCGGTACTGTGTCACTGTGACAGATGTAAACAGGTATCTGAGGGACAGTTTGTGGTTTCTGCATCTCTGTAAGCTGACTTCTGCAGCTCCATTGATGCCACATGATACACCAATCAACCACAACACTAAAACCACCTGCCTGACACTGTGTAGGTCCTTCTTGTGCTGCCTAAACACTCTGATCTGTCGAGTCATGGAATTGGGACCAACCAACCAACCAACCAACCAAGAGGCTGTCCTGCGGTGTCTAGGACTGGGACGTTGGATCCTTTGGGTC
Organism: Stegastes partitus; assembly: GCF_000690725.1. Taxonomy (NCBI): domain Eukaryota; kingdom Metazoa; phylum Chordata; class Actinopteri; family Pomacentridae; genus Stegastes; species Stegastes partitus. The sequence goes on along the minus strand of NW_007578435.1, from coordinate 81,225 downwards.
CAGTGGGTCTCCATGGATCAGGCTTGTTCCAACACTACTCAACATTACTCAGATGCTTGACTGGATTGGGATTTGAGAAATTTGGAGGCCATGTCAACACCTTGAGCTCTTTGTTGTGTCCCTTGTTTCTGAACTGTTTTTGCAGTGCAACAGGGAACATCGTCCTGCTGGGGAAAGCTGCTGACATGTTGGGTTATACGACGGTACTTAACTCCTCACCTGGAATCAAGGGGCTTAACTCACCTATTTGGGTATAACTGTACACTATACAGCCTTATATTACTGTCCACAAAAACACAAATGTTCAATGTAATCAAATAAAAAGAAGCGGGAAGCTCGGAGCTAGCTGCTGTTGCTCCAGGACAATGTGCCTGTTGTCGTGAAGACGTCATGCATGCTGTTGAGGAGTATCTGGAGGGTCAAGATGTGACCGTCTTCCATGAAGGGACAGTGAAGCTTGAACACTGGCGGACCAAGTGAAGCTAAAGGACACTATGTTTAAAAAAAAACATGCAAGAACAATCTTTCTCCTGCTACTGTCAAAGTAACATCCAAATGAATGCAGGATCCACGGTTTCCCAACAAAATACTGAATTCATACTTTTAGCGTCACCTATCAGTGGCTTTTATGTTGTGGCTAAAGCATCATGACAGTAACTATTTCTGAGGTGTGCTGGAGTTTGTTGTCTTCCTGTCCAAAGCACAGTGGTTTGGCATAGGACTGAACATGATGCAGCATGTCTGACCCGGGGTTTAAACTGTCGCGTCAGTGGTTTTACAATTCAAACTGTTCCTTTTGTGTGACACTTTTGATGATATATTACGGTAATGCTCACTGGACTGAAGTTTGACTGTAAAAGATCGTATCACAAATCAAATTGCAATATCTGTCACACTCGGGTTCAGTCGAACGTAGCACAGGACTTCTGGAGAATTCAGAACTTCCTATTGTGTTTGGGCATCGTCGATGGAAAGCATATACAAATCAAAGCCCATCCAGTCCTGCAGCGTTTACTTTAATTTCGACTCTTATAAAGGGTGTGGATGAAACTTCACTCATAGTCTCTCGACATAATAACAACAACAAGCCTTCAATTTTAACAAGTTTAGATCAGCAGATGATGAAATCTTCGTAACATAGACCCTGTAGGCCTGCAGAAAGCCCAAACTGACCTTTAAACTCATTTATTCATAAATTAATTTCCAACTGTCCCTCACACTAAATGAATGCTTTGGAATACATAATTTGACACATCTTTTATTAGTTTGTATACATTTTTAGGCACAAACTATTTAGGATTTTCAATGCAATGGCAAGATTCCAACTTGGCTCAAACAAAAACTTTACGACTAGAAACTCTGCCCAAAACTTTTGCTATGAAGGGATTTCCTCACATTGGCCTTCCCTCGGTTTGGTGATTTGTTCCTTTTTATGATGTTTCTGTTGCTCATGTGTCTCTGGGAGTCTAAAATAGCTTCCAATCAAACAGGAGGCATCATCAGCTGCCCCACAGAGCAATACACCATCAGATCTACACTCAGGACCAGAACTTGGAGGATAATGGAGGAGCTTCACCAACCCAGAAATACACTTCTCCAGCTTCAACATTCAGGCAAAAACATCTGCAGTCACAACACCAGAAAAATCAGAGGATTTTTTCCTCTGACCTCTCCACGTCCTAAGCCTCATTTGACACATTTAGAATATTTACATATACAAGATTTTATAACAGTCTAGCTGTATATACACTAAAAACTGCAAAAGACACATCTTTCACAGTTACATGACAAATTTCTCTCTAATTCTAATGATTCTTAGATATTTTGTCTGTCTGTGCAACAACCCTTTGTCTTTAATCAGCATTACTAACGACATATACAATGACAGGTACACAGGAGAGCTAAACAATTAAATGACAACTTGACAGCTTTTAAATTAAAATGACATTTTTTGGCTAAAAAGCAACAGTATTACATTTACTTAGCATTTTTCATCAATCCACAACTATAAAGTTCCCTTTGAATAACTCAGATCTCCTTTAGCAACTCATTTTCTGTCTGTCAGTTAATGAAAGTTGATTTTCTTTTTAATCTCAAGTAGAACTGGTACAATTAATTACTAGTTATCAACCAATAAATTCATCAGCAGCTATTCTGATAATCTATTTTTGTAAAGTTTTAAGGGAAAAAAAAGGTCTAAACTGTGATCGCAGGTTCTTAAATGTGAATATTTTCTGACAGTAAACTGAGGGCTGACTCAGGACACGTGCAACGTGGGTTCTCTCTGGGTTCTCCAGCTTCCTCCCACACAGTCCAAAAACATGTTGAGGTTAATTGGTGATTCTAAATTGTCCGTAGGTGTGAATGTGAGTGTGCTTGGTTGTCTGTCTCTAAGTGTAGCCCTGTGATAGACTGGTGACCTGTCCAGGGGGTCCCCTGCTTTCACCCTGAGTCAGCTGGGATAGACTCCAGCCCCCCACGACCCTAGTGAGGATTAAGCGGTGTGTAGATAATGGATGGATGGAAAATGCTGCTTTTACTCCTCCTGCAATTTAATGCTGCAACCATCAAAACCATCAACAGTTTGCTTGAAAAGCAAATTTAGGTGGTTTATCGATCAATTATCTTTAGAGTTTTCGGTGGATTTTTAAACCTTTGCAGCCCTGACTGACACAATTGTGGAGGGGGAAAAAAGGCAATAAAAAGTCCAAAAAGAAGAAAAAAATGTTTGCAAAATAGTGAGCTGTAACATATAAAAGTATTTCAATTGTCACTTTTTATAGACCCAACAACTAACCGATGAGTCCAGAAAATAAGTCTTCCTGCAGATGTTTCCAGCAACAAACAATGTCTTTGACAAATGCTGTACACTTTGACACAACTATTGCAGACATGAATGACAACACAAGTGCACCTGAACCAACTCCACTTCTTTTTCAAAAGCTACTTCAAGCTGAATAATGTTGACTTCATCTGCCCCACAGGTTACTCTTCAAACCTTCCAACCGTAAACCGTAAACAGTTCTGTAGAATTACTGCTTTGTGATTGATGACAATAGATCTATTGTTCCAACGGACCACAAGCCTTACATCATTTACAGCACAGTATGTTCGGGAACTGGTATGTCCCAGCTGTGCAACCAGTTTGTATAAATCATCTTTGAAAAGCACAACAGAAACATCCTTCAGGTTTTACTGCTGTGTTAGTAGCAGGAAATAAAGACAATTTCTTCCGACTTCAGAACATAAATGGTAATTTTATCTGTTTAACCCTCTGAACTCCATGTAGCTTCATCCACATGTGATGGATATTTAACTATTTACATTTTGATTTTGTTTCCATACTTGTCTCCTCTCTGCTCTGTGGAAACACTTCCTGCAGTTCACCTGAAAACACTTTTTGTCACCTGACTGTTGGTCACAGCTGAGTCAGTCACGACTTCGTAGTTGCTGCAAAGAGCTAAGATTCTTTAGTGTTTTAAAGAATGTGGTTAAAGGAAACTGAACCAGAAGTCACACATGATTCAAGGTTGAAAACGTGACAGTTTTTCTTGTTTTGGTGTCATTTCATTTGGTGTCTTTCAAAGATGTCTCACCATGCTGAATGTATGTTCCAGCAACTTGCTCCTCTGTATACTGTTTTTGAGCCATGCTGCAATTATTCTATTCATCCGGTATGTTTAATTTTTTTCTTGTTGTCTCCTCTCTGTTCTGTGTCAACACTGTCGGCAGTTCACCTGGAAACTCTCTGAATTTTTGTCACATGAATGTTGGTCAAAGTTGAGTCAGGCAGGCATGGAGAATTAGTTGTGTAGAGCTCTGAATTGTTTGGGGGGTTTTTTTGTTTGTTTGCTTGTTTGTTTTTTACAGAATCTGAGCAGAGAAATTAATTTTTGGTAGCTTTCAAACTAGACAGAGTAGAATGATTTTAAGGTTAGACTTGTTTTGTTTCTTTTTCTGACAACCACATGTCACACGTTTTGTTCAAAACCATCAGAAAGTTGAAAATCTGATAAATCTTTCTGTGTATTCTTCGTTTTCCTCACGTCACAGCTTCACAGAGTCAGCCATGGTTTCTTGGATGCATTGAAGAGCGCAGAATTTTTTGTTTTATCCAGAATCTGGTGCAAACTGTTCATCTTTGATTATTTTTGAGACATGCAAAATAATGGGATTTTTTGACAGACACGTCCATCACTCATGACAACTTTGAAGACTCCTGGAAAGCTAAAAATTGTGACTTTTTCTGTTCTTACAGTTTGCTTAAAAAAAAGCAAAGAAAATAAACATTTTAAACCTATCTGAGGATTTTGGAGTTCAGAGGGTTAATCTGCATCATATTAAAATTGTTGACACTTGTCTTATCTCAATTCTTTTGTTGCATTCATCAAACATCGGCAATAAATTTCCCCAACGCCAGCGAAGACTTCCATCAACAACATTCACACACCCTGAAATACCAAAGATGGAAGCCTGAGGAGCAGCAGAACTGCATTTTTAAGATATAATGAAGCCGACAACTCCCTCTTCTGGGCATTTTGAACCACACTCCACATCTAAACACACTGTTCTTACCTGTACAGCCCAACGTTTCACCCTCCACTGTTGTATTCATGTTTCTCATTTGGAAACCTTAATGTGCTGCTCATCTCATCAGCATGTTTCTCTCCGTTTGCAGCAGTATAAACCACACACTTCAACCACCTTCCAGCTCCCTTCCCTTTAGCTTTGACTCCTCAAACTCAACAAACCTTTTCTCTCAAGAGTTTTATTTTTTTGTCACTTACCACCAAACTTATTGAATCCTCCACGATCGCCCATTCTGATGAAGAGGAAGAGAAAAACGCATTGAAGGCTGGAGCTGACAGCGATTTCTCTGTTGGGTTGTGGGTAACCTTCAGTCTCTTCGGTAAACCCACCCCTCTTCATTGGCACTATGAACCCTCCATTCTCATTAAAACACCTCAAGGACAAGAGGCCACTTTAAAGACCTCGTCTTGACACACGGAAGTTTTCTACCCACAAGTTCTATAAACTTGTATGTACCATTTATGTCAACTTTTGTGCTTTTTTTGTCAATTAACCAACCCAAACATTAACACCTTTGACCCCTCTGTGGGTGCTTTGAACTGTTTTTTTGGTCTCAGACAACCTTTACACAAATTGCAGCACATCCCAGGTGTTTGAGGCTTTTCTCCCAAATTATTTGCGTTTTAATTATTATTTCCTCCAACTTAAATAACGCTATTAACTGTCTGTAGGCTTCCCCATGTTACAGTTTCCTCTAATGATGGCTTAAGAGCAGAAAGCCAGCGTGGAGAAGAAGGTAAAAGCCTAGGAGAAGATTCAAAGATTGATTAAAGCAGAGTATGACACAGTGATCCTGTAAGGGCTGCTTGGGAGGGTGATGGTGAGAAGGCAGGCGATGGGAAAATACTGTGGCCGGTTAGTCGGGAAGGCCACAGTTTATTCGCAGTGGAAACACATTTTTAGCAAGTTGTTGTAGAGAAAAAGACATACGTGAAGAGGAAAAACACCAAATTGGCTTTGAACTGTGAAGCTTGTGGAGGTTTACTGGGCAGATTAGCTGGATTCTTTGTAAAGCAAAATGATCTATCAAATAGTTTCAGTTTTGGCCCAATTCGTGCTTGAATTACACCGTTGCCTTTATTTTACACTAAAAACGGTTGAAACAGTCGAGTTTCTTCAGAAAGTATACAGATTCCTTCACTTCTTGCACTTCATTGTGCTGTTTTCACTTCATCGTTACGATTTATTGAGTGTAAATTGATGGGAAAAGCTCAATTTTATCAATTTGAAATTACTTTTATACCAGTAAAGTGGCCGAAAGGCAAAGAGGTCTGAATACTTTACTTCTTTATACCAGAACGTCATATCTGGTATAAAAACACAAGCACCAGTTGCTTCTTACACACACTTGCACGTTCCTCCATTCTCAAACTTTAAACCAACATCACCCAAATGCTACTTTGAGAATGTTTTTGTTAACCAACACTCAGATAATTAGTGCACAGTTCTACCTGCCTGATTAAAGGATACTGTGATGACTCAACAGGGAAGCAGATTTAAGTGCATAATGGATGAAAGAACACACAATGACATGGCAGTTTGTCACCGACATTATGAGGTTACAAAGAAGTACACGATACATAATAAAGCTCTAGAAGCAAACCCATTAACTTACCATAACGATTTCTGCTTCAATCTTTCAGTCACGATGTTCTTGCAAAATCTTTGTTCTGCGAATTGTCTCTGTTCTGTTCTCAATAATTTGTTGGTTTTGTATACTTTTGTCCCGACCCATCATCTATTTCTCTGTATTACTGCATTTCTATACAGTCATGAGCAGCATTATGTCAGTCTTTGGTTTCCAATGACTCCAATAACTCTGAATGTTCTATGATGGAACAACTGAAACACATGGGTCTTTGTTACTTACAAGCAAACAAACAAACAATAACACTCGTGAATTTTTCTTTATCCTTGACCCTACTCTTGACAGAATTGGTGCAGTTAAACTAAATTTGTAGTCTTTCTGACACAGACTTGTTTCTTCATCACAGTCCACAGGTTCTTGATGTCAGGACTCTGGGCAGACCAGTCTAAAACCTTCATTGTAGCCTGATTTAACCATTTCTTTAAACACTTTTGATGTGTGTTTGAGGCGATTGTCTTGTTGAAACACTCAACTGTGTCCAAAATCCAACCTTCTGGTTGATGATTTCCGGTTTTCCTGAAGAATATGGAGGTAATCCTCCTCCTTCTTCATGATTCCATTTACTTTATGAAAAGACCAGTTCCACTGGCAGCAAAACAGTCCCAGAGCATGATACTGCCACCACCGTGTTTGATAGTAGGTTTGGTGTTCTTGGGGTTAAAGGCCTCACTTTCTCGACTCCAAACATATTTCTGGTCATTGTGGCTAAAAAGCTTGATTTATTTTTTTTTTCATCTGACGACAGAACTTTCCTCCAGAAGGTCTTTTCTTTGTCCATGTGATCAGCAGCAAACATCAGTTGAGCTTTAATGTGTTGCTTCTAGAGGAAGAACTTCTTTCTAATACAACCTCTAATAAAATGATCAAAGAATCAAAATACATGATTGTTTTTTGTGACAAAGATCCATGTATTTCAGTGATTTCACCATAGAAAATTAGTTAAAGGGGTCATTGGAAACTCAAGTCTGCCATGATAAACATGGCCTTTACAAGCGTATGTAAACTTTTTCTGTCTTTCTTTCTTAAAGGAAATTCTCATGTATTTTAGCCTGCTGTCCATCCATCTGTTCATTTTCTTGCTCTAAGGTGAAGCAGGACATTCTAGAAGTCCGTTTCTCCACAAACACTTTCCAGCTTCTCCTTGGGGCTGTAAGGTACTCCCAGGCCAGATGAGCTCTATATAGTACCTATAAAAAATCTTCACCCCCTTCATCATCAGGATGTCCGCCAGGATTTACTTTTCATACTTTTTACAAGGACTGTATCACCTGTTAGGATTAACCTGTATTTTATGTCTGCACCTGACAGTGGCCTCATAGTTTTTGAAGAATTTTGCAGGATTTCAGAAATACATATAGTAATTCATTTAATCGTAATTACTTGACCCAACACTGTCATTTACTCAGGTTCACGCTGCAGCACTTCATTCAAGGAACCTTTTTTCAGGATGCATACGAGTCAATATTGCACATTAACTGTGACTTCAAATAATTGTGCCTTTGGTGGTAATAATCATAATGTAGACTTTGATGACATGGTTGTTTTCTGACCAGCATTCAAACCCAAGAACCTTAAATTTATGATGATCCAATAGCAAAAACTTCCATCTGATAAACATCCACATGATATTTTGTTAACTGCGGCATTTATCCAGTTTACAGCACAGTACAGTGTTTGAAACACTGTCTTGATGCTGTGCTTGAACACAGGTGATCATGTCTAGTACCTGTACAGTTTCCTTTTGTAAGCCGATTGCATTTTATGTGATCTGATCAAACACCTGAGAGGTGATCCTCCAACAGTAGATATGATGCATCTAGTAGAGTGAGCAGTAATTTAAATTATTTACAGACCTTGTATGGTATTATTATTACTGAACTGTGTTATGCATTTTTACTTTTTTTGTCATTAATCTTTATCTGTTTTTTTGTAATAATGATATTTATTTGTACTACATCATGCAGTCTCAGTATCCAGGCAGTGACCGGTTGGGTGTCGGCACTATGAATCTGGGCATCGATACCAAACAACCAATGTAAACTTTCAAATTTTAAGAACTGATTATTCTCATGTTAGGTCTAATAAACACTCCTTCTGTGCGTGAACTCACAGGTATGTTTTAACAAGCATGTGATTGGACAAATAAAATCCCTCAGTGGTAATAAAATGTACTCAGACAAGGCCTGGATGATGATTTTATCTTCCCCTCATCCTATATTAGCAGCTTGTATTGATTGTAGATTTTGGGACCAATAATAATGATTCTTGCTCTGGTATTTTTTGGTACTTGACCATTATCGATTTCATGTTTTCCACCGTCAGCGGACACATACCCAATGTTACTGCACAGGACTTTTCTGTATTTGTATGTTCACCGATCAAAGGTGCCATTTAAAAGGAAACCAAGACCTGTGCAGTCGGTACTGCAGACAGAAAACAAAGTGCTTTGTGGTAATTTAGCAACACCCAGGATTACATTCCCTTCAAAGCATGAGGGATGATGGGAAATTTCCCCTCGATGACCTTCTTTTCAGTGTAGAAATATGGATCACGACCTTCTCTCCGTCTACATGTATAGCTCCGTGTGAATCCTGACATTTACATGTATTACAGTACTGAGTCAGTGGACTCCAGACACCTACTAACACAGAAATGGTGATATTTAAACACTTACCCCATCCCTCCTCTTCCTCTTGGTCCACCTCGGCCGCCTCGGTCAAAACCGCGATCATATCCGCCGCCACCGCGACCTCCAAACGCACCTCCACGTCCTCTTCCACCACGGCCCTCCTGGCCTCCGTAACCTCCATCAGGACTGCTGTAACCTCCTCCTCCTCCTCCTCCTCCTCCTCCTCCGCTCATCGGCGGGCTTTCATCTCCATATCCTGAGAGAACGTTCAGAAAATTAGATCTCAAAATGTCACCCCCATTTGGATTTTGTAGTTGTTTTTAAATCGCTGCAAAAATCGGTGCAACATCTTTGGGTTAATCATCTGAATCCCAGAATCTATCGGCATGTTTGAGAGGAAAGTTACCGTAAAAACATGAAATCCAATTTAATTCAGGGGTCAGATTCAAAAATTGGAGAATTTCACCACAAAAATGAGCTTTTAGCAAGTGTAATACTTAAAGAACTTATAAAAAATCTGATTTAAAGCACAGGAAAGTGTTGATTGACACTGACTTTAACAAGATTCATAGAAAACTTGAAAGCATCTTAACACCCTGAATCCCAAAACCCACCGGCAGTTTTGATAGGTGCTTTTTTTTTTTCTTAACCACCAAAATGAAACTATATATTAACCAGAAACGATAAAAACTTTGAACATATCATGTGTGACATCCCAGTCCATAGAAAATTAATTAATAATCTGGCAAATATGTACACCTTTCTCCAACCAGATCCTGTAATAAACAAAACATTCTGAGTTCCTCAATAAAAATTAATTCTCCACGACTCACTCAGCTGACCAACAGTCATGCAACAAAAATTCTGGGAGTTTTCGGTTGAACTGCGGGAAGTGTTTCCACAGAGTAAACAGGGGACGACAAAAGAAACTGAGAGGAAAATTAAACATCCTGGATCAGTATAATAAATGCAGAACAGTGTACAGGAGGAACAAGCTGTGGGAAGATACATTCGGCATGGTGAAAACATTTCTGAGTTCTCTCTCCTTCTTCACGGCTTTTCTGTTTCCAAAGAGGTGCAGGACTTTAAATTGCAGTGAAAAATGGAACCACAGTGAGGAAAAAATGTGACTGAGTAGTGGAATTTGGCACAGGAAACAAACAAAACATACAAAGCTACCTTCACCCTCACCTCCACTCTGACCATACGGGCTCTGCTGGCTGTAGCTTGGTGGAGGAGGAGAGTTGTAGCTCGGCGGCTGGTTGTAGTGACCTCCTCCATGTTGAGATGGTGGCTGGTGGCTTCCACTGCCTCCGTAGCCACCAGGCTGACCTCCACTGCTGCCATAACCTCCACCACTCTGCCCACTGCTTGGTGGCTGACTGTAGCCGGAGGCTGGAGAGTTGCCTTCATAGCTGTGAAAGGCGGAGAAGAGAAGCATTAAAATACTAGAAACACAGCAGCTGCATCTTAGCACATCTGTAGAATTTGATAGTGACTGAGGCTACCAAGACACCTATGATTCCTCTGAAGGAGTTACAAGCTTCAGCAGCTGAGACTGGTCAGACAACTTATTACAACTACTTATAAGTGTTGTCTGTTCTTCACCAGTCAAAGGTTTATGGGAGAGTGACAAAGAGAAAGAAACTGTTGAAAAAAGTTCATATTAAATCTGGACTAGAGTTCACCAGAAGACATGTGGGAGACTCTGAAGTCAACTGGAAGAAGGTTCTTTGGTCTGATGAGACCAAAATTGAGCTTTTTGTCAGTCAGATTAGACACTATGTTTGTCAAAGGCCAAACACTGCACATCATCACAAACACACCATCCCCACTGTGAAGCATGGAGGTGGCAGCATCATGATGTGGGGATGCTTCTTGACAGCAGACCCTACCAGACTAGTAAAGGTAGAGGGTAAAGTGAAGCCAGTAAAGTATAGAGAAACCCTGGAGGACAACCTGATGCAGTCTGTAACAGAAGTGTAACTTGGGAGAAGATTTGTTTCAGTGGTTTAAAGACAACAAGGTGAATGTGCTGAAGTGGCCGAGTCAGAACCCAGACCTCAATCCAAATGAGAATTTGTGTCTGGAGTTGATAAGGTCTGTTTACTCATGATCCCTGTGTAACCTGACAGAGTTTGAACATTTTTGCAAAGAAGAATGAGGTAAAACAGCAGCATCCAGATGTTCAGGCTGATTGAGACCAACACAGGCTCAATGCTGTAACTGCAGCCAAAGGTGCCTCTACTAAATACTGACTGTAATCATCTATTCTCCCCCTTTACATTTTTGATAAACTGACATTACTTTGTTTTCACTTTGACATCAGTCTTTTTTTTTTAATTTTTTTTCAAATTTTTGAATTTAATTTGGGCTTCTTTCAAGGTTGAAAGTTGTTGAAGGGGGGAAACTTCCAAGTGGGTGAATATTTGTATAGCCAGAAACACTTCTTCTGCATATATGAGGATTAAGCCAGTAAACTAAGAGTGTAGAATCAGAGGCTGGTGGTGTCTCACCCTGCAGAGGATGAAGATGGAGGCGGCTGCTGGCTATAACCAGAGAACGACGACTGCTGGTTGTAGCTCATGTTGGATGGCTGGTTGCTGCTGTTGTATCCTCCGGAGCTGTAGGACTGACTGGAATGATTGTAGCCACCACCGCCCTGGTTAGAGGGTGGAGAACCATATCCTCCTGGGAGAAACAACATGGAATTAGAGATAAGCACACCACAAAATGGAAAAAAAACTGACTATTGTTATTATTGTTGTCTTCCACTACCTGACTGTGGTTGACCGTAGCTGCCGTAACCTCCCTGGTTGTAGGAACCGGAGCTGCTGTCGGAGCTCTGGTTGTAGCCTCCATAGCCCTGCTGGCTGTAACTCTGCCCAGAAGCTTGACCGTAGCCCTGGTTAGCACCTCCACCACCACCTCCACCTCCTCCACCATAGGAGCCATAGCTGCACACGCCAACCAAGAAAACATTGTTGACAAATGTTATGCACTGAGAATGAACACTTTCACTCTGTTACACACTTTTAAATGTACTTATATCTTATTTGTTTGCCTTTTTTTTTGACTATTTACATCTCTTGAATGGAATTTTACTTTTAAATGGGCTCTACAAGTAAATTTACTTGTATTAATATACACAAGGTTTCAGTAGAGATCATCTAAAGTAATCTAGTATTAATCCCACCATGAGGAAAATTACAGTGTTACAACAGTAAAAGGGAAACTGGAAAAACATCAGTAGAAACATAAAAATAAACATAAATACACATAAGTACTGCTGATATTGTACAGATTCTTCCATATGTAGAAATTCTGACTCTTACAGTTCACTTTTCTTGTTTTAATCCAGTTCAGCACGTAAATAGTTCATAACTGGGCGTTACTAATCCCTAAACAATGTGTTTGAGTGAATGTATGAATTACATCACGTACCCCTGGCTCGATGTTTGGGAATAATCTGTGAAAAAAACAAAGCACAGTGTTAACATTGAAATAGAACAACATTTTAAGGATAATAATCAAGAAATGTCATTCGTGGGATGCTTGTTTTTGTTTCGGAAACATAAAGTGTGATCTAGCAACCCAAGTATTTAAGACATATTTAAATATCTGTTATATTATGTCATAAAATAGTGCCGTCATCTTCTAGCATATATATACAAAAAGGTGAGCAATTAACAGACCAAGCATCCATTTTCTGACCAATTTATGGTTCTCAAAGGGATCCTGGATGTGAAAAATTATTTTATTTGTGTAAAAATAAATAAATCTGTGAATTATCTGCATAGAGTAAATTACAAACGGTTTGGATCTTTTAGACTACGTCAAACTTGTTCAGGATCAAAAACTACTACACCTACACTTGTTAAATCTGGACCGGATCAATGGAGAGAGTTTAAAATACATCTGTGACACAACACAGCAGGTCGACTAACACAGAACAGCCTGAGAATGTATTAAAAAAACTTTTCAGAGATGTGGAAACCCAATATTATTTGTGAAAACACAACAAAAGAGGAAATTTCACCTTTTTTTTTTTCTTTTTTCTACATCTAGACTTTATATTATTGCATGAAAGGCTACTATATTTAGATTTGTCAAATCTGGATTAGATGAACAGGGTGGATTTTATGACGGCTTAAGACACAGTTTAAATTTTGTACAACCTTTACTCCATTTATGAAAATATGAAAAAAGGAAAATTCCGAGTTTTTTCTAGCATCTAGTTTACATCACAGCAGGTTCAAATCCTAAATTATTACAAATATTCCAATCTAGCCTGGATCAATGGAGAGATCTCAAAACGTATATATAGTTTTGTAAAACCACAAAAAAAGGGTGATTTCTCCACTTTCCCCGTCCAGACTTCCTCAGAGCGTGTCCTGTCCGCAGCCAGTGTCCTGAGAGGCGGGGCCGCCATCACCACAAACTGGGTCAGTAGCACAAGCGAGCTAACAGGCTAACAGCAAGCTAAAGGCTAACAAACAAACCGCTGCAGGGTTCTTCTGTGGAACCAACACGCGTGTCAGTGCTAGCCAACGTTAGCTGGTGATGTTTTCTTCTGACCGGACAAACAGCGCAATAAGACGGTAAATAATTCCAATGTGAAAATGAAATAAAATAAATAGCACCACGGCTTCTCGCTGTCATCTAAACACATATATTAGCCGCTAGCTGCTAGCTGACGTCTCGTCACCGGCAGCTGACAGAGTCCGAGCACGTAGCGGTGTTTCTTACCATTAGACGCCATCTGCGCGACGAAAAACACAAATAAACCGTAAAATCGATCAAACAGCGTCTGAGCCGGAGAGGAGGAATCAAGGCAAAGATGGATGCTTAGAACCCCGGCGTCCCGTTCACGGTCCTCCGCTGCGGTTCCTCTGACGCCCGCCAGGGGGCGCCAAGCAGCGTTTATCTTAATCCTTGGAGCAAATAAATGAGAAATTGTAGTTTGTTTTAAGTTCTTTTTGATCTTAAAATGATTCGTGTTTCAGAAATGGCTATGCGTAGACATTTAAAATAATAAAAACAAAAATAATGAAAACTAATATAGAGAATGTAAATTCATATATACAGCAAATTGTATATAAAATATTTTTTTAAAATAAATAGCATTTGTTTCTCACATTCCCCTTTCCCCGATACAGAGCTTCACATTTCACAATAATATTGAAACATGTAATATTAATGTTATATTATTATATAAATAGTATTTAAATGTAAAGACTACAGGCAA
>NW_007578435.1:44970-65704 GCF_000690725.1 Stegastes partitus | reverse complement strand
GATAGATAGATAGATAGATAGATAGATAGATAGATAGATAGATAGATAGATAGATAGATAGATAGATAGATAGATAGATAGATAGATAGATAGCCTGCACCTGCAGTTTACTTAATAAGGTAAAAGTGCAAATTAAAGTTAAAGTCTCTCAGAAGATAAATCTCCCAGTGTTCATGAATTTAACTGATATACAATAAAATAAAATGTAAAAATGTGCTACTTTAGCTCAAATACAGTCACCTCCATCTATCTGTAGTCACAACTAAGGCTACCACGATGGTTATTGTCATTGTCACTTAATTTTGCCCATTATTTTCTGGAATAATCGATAAGTCGTGTAGTTTTAAAAAAATGCCAGAAAAAGGTGATAAATATTGATAGTTGTTTGTCAAACCCAAAGATAACACGAATATCAGTTATTGATCTCCATGATTACAAACATTCGTATCAACCTCTTAATTCTTATATGTGTGAAAATAAAGTGTCAGAAACATATTTCAACTCAGACGAACTTAGCAAAAATTATTCAGCAGGAATCAATAGATATATTATTTTTATTATTACTATTGTTATGAATAAATCTTTTCTCCAGAATTTCTTGTTTAGAATTTTTTCTAACTTTCTGAATATTTCCCAGTTTCTATTAAAAAATATATCACATTTTCACGATTTCTCACTTTTGGATTCTTGTTCACACATATTTTCCGTCTGGCATGTGATGAGACGTCTTCTTCTGAGAACCGGCTGTTCAGACTGAGAACAGCCCTGCAGGGAAACAACACAAAGGCTCAGTTATGAAGTTATGAAGATGTTTTGGAGATCAGCCTGAGAGGAGAAACAGAGAAGCTGTAAAACTGTCACACAACTGTTTATGAGTTGGTCTGAGGCTCATTTTGTAGAATCACACTGAACCTTATGACCTTTACTGAACTAATCCCCCCTTTTTTTTTTCTTATGTTAAGATGATTTTTTTATATTTTAGCCTGTTGGGACAAACTTCCTAGCTGTATTTTTTTTTTTCTTTTAATTCCAAAAGTGTTCTGAGAAAGTTCTGCAAAGTTCCACTAATGTTTTCATTTAGTTCCCAGAGTGTTCTTCTTTAAGGTCAGATAACTAAAGACGTTCTAAAAATGTTTAACAACGTTGTTGGACCGTTATGTGCTGAAGGTCTTAAAACTAAATGTTGTTCTGAGAATGTTCAGTTAAAATCTCCAACATTAAAAGAACATTTTAAAGATTCTACAATATGTTCCCTCAACAACATCCTCAGAACAATGCAGAAAGAATGTTCTACTTTTAATAATACATCACACTATGGGAACGTTTTATGAAGAGCATTCTGTCATGAGGTTCCCAACATCTTACTGTTTTTAGAATGTTGAGAACATCCTTCCTGTGTTACCATTGTAGAAATGTTTCACAAAAGAACGTTCTTTAATGTGTTCCCTCAACAAAAAGAAATGTTCCACCTTTAATATCACATTAAAGGAACATTACAAAACTGAGGCCTTGATAACATTTGGAAATTGTTTCTTTGAATGTTGCGTTGAGATCATCCTTCCTTTGTTATCATTGTGGAAACGTTTCAAGGAGAACGTTCTACAAAAAGGCCAATTATTCCACCTTTAATCAGATTACAGGAACGTTGTAAAATGTTCTGTATGAAAAACGTGTCGTCATCTGAGCTCTCCATAACATCTGGAAAATGGTTGTGAATATTTATACATATGGTCCTTTTCAGGATAGAAACTTCCATTTTTAAAAGTTGCGTCATCGAAACCAAACCAGGAAATGATGCACAAAGGCCTGAGAAAATCCATTTAAATCAAATTTTATTGATTTTCGTAAAGATCTCCAATAAAGACAAACAATGAAATGAGTTTAAGAGACTGGAAAGGAGGAGCTTGAGCAGGAAAGAACACATAAATAACAAGAAAAGGACGACAGACGGAGACAGAATGAGGGAAAGGCCTATTTACACAGAGACCCCACAGCCATGAAACACTGCTGAGGTTTAATCGAAGCGCTAATAGACCAGAGTCCAGCTAGCAGCGAAGAGCCTCCCGATGAGCTCGGCTTTAAATCCAGTTTTTGTTTTCAGCACTAAGTTTAAACACAACCAAAGCAGAATAAGCACAAAGAGGCTCATTAACCTGCGCTTGTGTGACAAAAATAAATGATTCGTGTTGTTAAAATGATGCAGTAATGCTACAAAAACTGCTCAGTAGTGACTTAGTCTAAGTAGAGGGAATGGCTTCAAAGCAATACTGACACCTGAAAACAGAGCACACCTAATCTAGGAAACAGAGAGGTGTTTAACAGTGTGTTTACGCCGCCCGTGTTCAACTTTTCATGTGAGAACCTTCATTTGGTGGCTGCATGCTCGGCAGAATCGTTTAAAAGAAAAAAAAAAACAAACAAAATAAAAAACAAACGGGGTGGGTGCTGAGGTTGAAATGTGACAAGGTGGAGGGAAAAAATTAAACTTATCCAATGTGTGAAAAACCAAACATAACAGTGACGTCTCGCTCAGAGACTGAAAGCAGGAGGCTCAGCGGAGTTTCTGTTCTCCTGCTTCTTCTTCTTATCCAAACTTTCTTCCACCTTCGTTGCCTGTCGTCGGTTCGTCTTTGAGATTTCCATCTTCGCCCAAACGTCCGTCTACTCGTTCTTCTTCTCCTTCTGCTTCAGCAGCTTGTTGATCTCCCTCTTGGCCATGCCGGCGTACTTCGTGATGATGCCGTGCTGGTTCAGGCCTGGCAGCAGCAGCAGGAAGCTCACTGCAGATAAAGAAGATTATATTATACTCGACATCATTTTTTACATCCCTTTGACTCCGTTGAGCAAATTTACACTCTCATCCATTTACAAGTTAAAAACAGTGTGCTAATCAGGATGTGTAATTAGAAAAACCCATTAATCAACATTGTGATGAAGCTTTACTCATGTCAGTCTATTCAGTCTATTTCAGGGTTTTCCTACACATGACAGTGAGAATGATCAGTCTGTGTACAGTAAAAGGAAATTAATCCTAGCTACCCTTTAACAGAAATCTATTGCTCTATTGTTGGAAATTTAGCCTCAATTAGGAAAAGACTTAATTTAACATTGTTCAACTTGTCAATGTGTCAAATGCAGAAAACCAGCTGCAGTCTTCCACAAATAAATAACCTGTAACGTTATTCATCTCTTGACATTAATCCTCACAGCTGATTTACATGATGGCGTTCATTGTAGTTCATCCAGCTGCTGGAAACAGCTGCTCAGCTGGAACAGACGTCCACAAATGCTGTTGTAGCAACTTTGTCAGTCCAGAAAATCTGTCAGCATTTACTGCCACCAAGAAAACAGACCTTTATGTGTACACTTCATCATTTTAATGTTTTTGGAGGCATGTAATCAGAGTCCTGCTGCTTCACAAGTTTGACAGACACTTGCTCCAGGTCTGTGGTAGCATCTGAAACTCTTAGTTTTTCTATTGTAAATACCAGCATAACTATGCACCATATTTCTTCTACCAGCATGATTTGCATGTTACTCTGCACATTCATTTTCTTATGTTTGTGCACGCTACTGGATACCTTGAATTTCCCCAAGGGGATGAATGAAGTATCATTTGCATTGTTATCATGAGCTTCAGGTAGCTAGCTAAAACAGACAGCCACCTTTTTACTGAAAGCTGTAGAGTTCACCAACATGACCGTCACAGAGGTGCAGCACACACACCTGTAACTCTATCTTAAACAGTAAGGCTCCACCTGGTGGATCAACCAAGTACCACAGCTAATCTATAACATTTTCTGATTTACATGTCCCAAGTCTTCTGCCTTATCAAGTAATATCTTCTTAATCAACTATTAACTGACTAGCAATCAACACCCCTAAAATAATATGATGCACAGCAGAATGAAGCTACGTGCAAACACTACAAGAAGAAAAAAAAAAAAGCTGCTGCTGCTGCAAAAGAAAACACGACTGATTAGTTTCAATATCTTTAACTCATCACACAATCTGCTGAGTGTGAAAACACTTAAGACGTCTCCGACCCTGCGGTTCATTCCACTGTTTATTATTGACTTAGAAAAATGCACATCTATCACTGCAATAACTCATCAGTGACTTGTTTACTCCACACAGACTGAGGCCTGGATCTCATCAGCATTCTTCAAAAAACAAGTTACTGTGAGCAGGCGAAATGTAGGAGCTGTTAGATTAAAATGACTGTTTCACAAGTGTGAAGTCATCGCTGCTTCACTGCTTTCTGTCTGATGAAAACTTGACATGTTTTAACTTATGTAACTGACTGACTCCCCTCTGAGGCAGCTGGAAGGTGTGTTCGTCCTCTGTTCACTTTACTGTTCACAGATCATTTCAGGTTTTACTGCACTTTACTGCAGTACAGACTGACGTCATAACTTCCTCCACCTACACCATTAATAACGGAAGAACTAACAGCTCTGTTGCTGAAACTGCCTGAGGTTTTTGGGATGCAAACATTGATCTACATGAGTCATCGTAGCAGGAAGCCTGGTGATGGAAATCAGAGGTCACAGCAGGAGAAAAGCAGTTTTCCTGCTCCTGAGGTTAAACCAGTTCTACCAGGAAACATCTAATCCTGTTTAATATTCTACACAAACCCTCACAAATAAATAATCTGACACTGAAAGCAGTACAAGACGCCTTAAAATAACTTTGACGCAGCAACGTTAGCAGCTGCTGACTTAAACAGCCATCTCTTCCTGTTCCTGTCAGGTCATGTGAATATTGTCAGATGTGTTAGAAAGATCACATTCAGGAAATGCAGCTAAAGGAGAAGATTGACAAGAATTTTGTCACAGTGGCTGCTGAACTTGAATGGACAAGCCTTGACTTCTTATTTGAATCCAAACGCTGATGTACAGCTCCTTTGTGATGAAATTAAATGTAAAAACTGAACAAGAAATATCAAGTCTCCTTTATAAAATCACTTTAAAAATGCTAGCGTTTGGTGTTGTGCCTTCAGCCAACCATTAAAAACTTCAACAAAAAACAAAAGTCTAAAAACATGAACACAATTTGTATTTAACCCTAAGAGCCATTTCCGAACAGCAAGTTTCAGATTTGTGACAGACATGAATTCTGACTTTGCACATTGAACTTAAAGATTTTTAAAAATAAAAAAATAAAAATCTAATTTACTTATTGAAAAGATAAACCTTGTAAATTGCTGGGTTTAAATAATAACTGCATTAACTCAATATTGTGTGTGATTGAAACTCAAACCTAAAAAACGTATTTCACTTTGAGATAACTTAATGAAATTGGTCAATGGACAATACCTGGATAATGTCCAATGTTTAAGACAGGCAATTAAAAATAACGTTGAGCCGATTCCTTTAACTCAAGTTTGTCAGTTGAACATAAATTCATTCGCAGTTGTCGTAACTCAAAAAGAGTGATGCAATTTGTTGCAGTAAATACTTTCTTGTTGAGTGTGTTAGTTCCTTTTTATCATATTCTCTTTTTTGTTTTTCTCCACGTACACATCTACTTGGTGTTATATCTTGTACAGTAGTTTCTATTTTTTATATTTTTTGGACTAGTGTTTCTCCTACCCACCAGATGTCAACTCAGTGTAAACCATGTATGTTTTGTGGTATGTAAATTTCTGCAGCACCACTAAAAGTTCCCCTGAGGGATTGATAAAGTATCTGTGCGCTGCATCTCTGGTATAAATGAGAGTCTCCTGCTCTTAACCCCCTGTGGTCTCTTTAATCTGGATGAACAGGAAAAGCACTAATGTGACAGTTCTGTTTTCCACTTAAGCCTTTGGGCTACAAGTTTGAAGAAACCAAACACATCTAGACAGTTTGCAGTTTCCTGTTAAACCATTGAGAACAAACGTATAGTATCACAGCAGCCCAGATTATTGGTGACTTGGTTGTACTTTTACTTTGTACAGTTTTTTGAGGAAGAAATGAGAAGAGATGTAGGAATAAAAGAGAGACAACAAGGAGCTTACAACACTTAATATGGATAAGAAATGTATTCTCAGGGGTTTTTTTTGTAAAATTTATTGACACTTTTTTTCCTTTCCATCCAACAAATTAGAAAGTTAAAGTTAAACCTGGTCTGAACTGCTCGTTTAGAGTCAATTTTTATTTATTTTTAAAGAGGTGACTCAGAATGGGCCTTAAAAAAGGTAACTACAACAGTTAAACGTGATGGATGTGTTCAGTAAAGGAAATTAGTCTTTATCTGACAGAAGTCTCTGCATTTTCCTGTTATTTCTAACCATTCTATAAATAAACATGTCTGTTTCATTGGGTTGGGATCTATCAGCCTGTACAAAATGTGTTCTCAGTCGTTTCTCCCCTTTCATTTGAAACTGTGTATCTTGGTAACATCGTACTGGATGGCCTTGGCAATGGAGACAAGAAACTACTTGACATTCTTTTAGCAGCAAGTAAAAAGGCCATCACCAGAAGATGGCTCAAGCCTGAGCAACCAAGAAATGAGGACTGGATCAACATTATACAAGAAATCTACAAAATGGAAACAAGTGTCTTTTCAACTAGAGCTTTTATAGAACTTGGTCAAAATGGACAGAATATGTCAAGCCGACTTTATGTAAAGGTGCCATTCAAGTAACAATGACTGCTGCAGATGATGATGCCATGTTAAAAAAGGTACCCCCCTACTGCTCCTGTTCTTAGTTCTATTTCTGCATAAAATGTTTAAAAGTTTCTCAAAAAAAAGTTAAGAAAAACAAAACATGTCTGTTATGCTGAAGTAAATAAAACTCAAATCGACAAAACTGGGTAAAAATACATATATCTAGTTTTTATTCTCAGTTCTTAACATGTTTGTGCTGCTGAGAATCTCTTTGGAGGGGCGCCAAAGATTCCTCTGTGCAGGAAAACCCTGCGCACAGCAAAAGAATTCAAAATATGACCAAACCCTTCACGTTCTGTGTGTTTTTTTGTGTTTAGGAGTGAAAGCAGGCACCAGGAGAGGAAATGATGGGAAACACTGGGAACATTGGTGTTTGTCCAGGTTACTGCGAGTTCAAACACTCACCGATCAGGTAGGTGAGGAACAGGTTGTGCACCTGCTGTCCGATCCAGGCGACTGCCAGCAGGCTGCTGATCACTGAGGCGAAGTACTGTGGAGAGCAGAGAGGTCACGTTACAGTCAGCTCACAAACTGTGGAACCGTTTAATGGGCTTAAAAGAATCCTTCCTCACATGTGCAGCAACAAAACTCATGTTATCTGTATTAGCAGAACACTCATGGTCATTCTAAAGAGAGGGAAAGTGTGAAAAATCAGGTTACCGCAGCCTGTAACCCAGTTTGAGGTCTGCTAAGTGGAACAGCGAAGCAGAATCAGCTGACATTTCTAATCTGGAGCACAGAGAAAAAGCTCCCCACTGTAATAAAGCAGCAGGCCTGCAGGCAGCTCTTAGGTTCTGCAGTCAATTCAGCTCATGTGTGCTTTATGTTTTGGGATTACAGTTAACATTTCAGTTTACCATTTTGGGCTTCTCCTCCTTCAGGGCACAGAGACGCTTCCACCAGCCGACGATGCGACGCTGAGTCTTCACCAGGTTACCACAGATCTCATGGAAACGCTGCTGCTGCTCGGTGGTCCTGAGAACGAACAGAGGTCGAGGTGTGAATAAAAAAAAAAAAACAAACAAAATAAGACAAAAACATCCTGACAGAAGAGTTTCTGCCAAGCGGAGGCCAAAAGGATGTGATCACAGACAAATGTTCACCAGCAACATCTTTTCAATTTGTCATCTAAAGGAAGCCACAGCAGTTCTCACTTGTTAGTTGTTGTTATACCAGACAAAAATACACCAAATCTCTATTAGAAGTGAAAAAATGTGCTGTTTAGTGAAGTTTTTCTCATATTTTCATCCTCTCTTCCAGTAAACTGACCATTTTGGTATTCTGGAGACATCAACTTAGGTTTTTGGGTACATTTTACAAAAATTCTCTGACATTTCGCAATGAGATTAATGGAGTCGATAAGCACAATATTTGATATGCAAAAAAAAAAGTTCAGGGTTTCAATGTCAGTGTCAAAAGAAAACACAAATCTGCCTTGTTATGAACTATTGTTTCCTCATCACAACTAGTCAGGTGTGATCATGCACAAACATACATCCAGTCTTTCTGTATTGCAGCGCTGCAAGGTTAAAGAGATTAAGCTCTGACAGTGATGAGGGGGCAGCTGAGAAAAGTGGCGATTATTTTCTGCTTAGCCATCGTTCCCTATTTCGGTCCTTGTTGTCGTGGAGCCAAACGGGAACCGTGACCGGACTCTGAAGGCTCCATTTAACCGGCTGGCTGGCTGTGCTGCAATCTGAAGGAGTGAGCTGCAGCCCGAGCTACAATATAAGAGTCTACAGATCAATAGCTACTCTGCAACTAAAAACACAAAGCAGACTTTTAAACCCAGGTGGTATCAGTTAGTACACATCAAACCAGCTCATTTCTAGTATCCCTAGAATCTGTCACGCCAGTTTTTCTTATTCATTGTCTACGTGAGCAGCTGTGCAATGCATTCTGGCAATATTGTGACGCATTGAAAGAGATGCAGGTATTGCATTGTCTGCTCCCTGTTTGCATAACGTTGAGGTCTAGAATACTTTGTACAAATCAGAATCAAAATTCCCCCAAAGAGATGCAAAATCACCACAAAAGGATGAAACTTAATTAAAAAAAGAGAGTCAAATATCATCATAAAAGGACATGAAATCACCACAACATGTGCAAAACCCACACACAAAAAGACCAGTCACCACTGAGTATATTTTCAGAAATCATATGAATATGTACAGCTGCTCTGGTCCCAGTCTGTTCTGATCATTTCATTAACAAATAACCAGATTCAAATGACTTAATATTCTGTAATTCAAGCTTTTTGTGGTGATTTGTAACTCGTTTAGGCTAATAAGGCTGCAGGAAGAGTCACTCAGAGTTCTGTGGAACATTTAGTTCATCTACAGATCTGTTGATAAGTGCAAGAGTTGATGATTTCATCCCCCCTAAGACTGCAGTCAGACTCATTTAATCCATTAATTAAAAGCTGTCAAAGCACATATGTAGAAACACATCAAGTCTTTGTGTTACTGTTAATCCAGATACAACAGTCACTGCTGGTCCTTACTGAACGGACTCTGCATGCCTGCTGCTGCCTGAGGAATGTGCAGCAGTGCAGGTTATATATCAAGACGCATATCCAACATACTGTGCCAACTGCAGGCTGTTACCCAACGCTGCCCTGGTGTCTGGTTGTCACCATCCAACGCTCACAGCTGAGTCAAGAGACTGTTAGGTAAGAGCTGTGTAATGTCAAAGCTCCACCAAGCTCAGGGAAACCCTATCGGGCTGGTTTCAGATGGTAACGTGTTAAGTAAAGCAAAAAGAGATCTGCTGTGAGGAGAGAATTCTGTTTCTACTCCAAAGTGACAG
This sequence comes from Stegastes partitus, assembly GCF_000690725.1. Classification (NCBI taxonomy): domain Eukaryota; kingdom Metazoa; phylum Chordata; class Actinopteri; family Pomacentridae; genus Stegastes; species Stegastes partitus. The sequence goes on along the minus strand of NW_007578435.1, from coordinate 56,242 downwards.
TAAAATGGATCCACAGATCTCACAGATGAGCTGGTTATTTGCTGTAAATGAGAAAGCCTGAACTGCTCATTTAGAATCAAAATGTTTGTTTCTTACTAAAAAGGTGACAGCACCAAGGTTTTGGGAGGTGACAGTAAACTAAAAATGTCTATTATGCTCAAGTAAATAAATCCCAAACTAACAAAATTGGTTTAAAAAAAAAAAAAAAGCACTGTGTAACGTCAAAGCTCCTCAGAGAGGTTCGCTGTGAAGAGAGAACCCTTTTCGTCCAAAGTGATCATAAAAATGGATCTTTGGTCCAATAACAGAGCAGCTCTCTCACAGATGACTGGGTTATTTTATTGATTTCACGTCTGCTGCCAATGAGAAAGTAACGGACAAAACCCTGAGGATTTTCTCAGTGCCAGTTTCACTTACATCATCTGTAGTCCGTCTTTAATATTGTCATGTTGAGTCATCAATACACACCTCCAAATGTCCTCAGCTAGAAAAACCTGATTCTGTCTTGCAAGCTTAGACCTCACCCAGTATCACTGCTCAGATTAATTCAATGACGAAATTGTGAAGTGAGACACTATTTCAAGAGCAGCTGCTATTATTTTAGATTTTGAAATGTGGTTCTAAAGGATGGATGTTGATATGAGCGCAAAGCCGACTAACTAGCAGAAAAAACCTTAGAAAAAACTAAACAGATAGGAAATAAATGAGATTTTTCAGTTAAATGTGACTTTGACGGTCAATCTCTCACCACTTGTTGGAGCCGAACACTCGGGGAGCCAGGGTCGGTACCAGGTAGTCGGCCAGGCAGAGCAGCATGACGGTGCAGGAGAGTCCAGTCAGCACTGACGGGTCCAAGTAGTAAATCAGCCTGGAAGTGGAACATGAAGCATAAGCCGCTGCTGCTTACACTGGAACTACAAGCATTTTCTAACCTGTATTTCCAATATTTTACAGTGCTGTTTTTGGAACCGCTGCCTGTTATGACTGAGAGATCTCTGTTCTTGTTTGCTGAAGCTGCAATTTTTAAAAAAACAGCATTGCAACTGACAGTGAAGCAGAGATCACCAGGGAGGGTGTGTGCATTTAGGGAATAACAAATAGGAATGCACTGTGTTAACAAAAACACAATCAGTAGCCCAAAAGGAAACAGTGTTCTGGTCTGGATTCACCCACATTGCAAAGAATGTCACAACCTGAGCTCATTTCACAAAATCGAATCCGTTGTAATCCACACTGTTTCACTTCCTCAAGGTTTGTGTTTAAACAGGGTGGAAAACTTCAACATAACCTTAGAATAGTCTTTTAAGACAACTTTAGTCTGATATGCTGACATGTTTCAAAATGACAGTATTAATATAGTATACAATCATTTAGAATCAACACTTAGACCCTTTTAAGACCTTGACAAAGAAGATTTGCCACTGGGCTGAGCTACATGTTTTAAAAATCAATCACAATATAAATATGGACTTTTAAAAATTCCATTTAAATTTGTCAAACCATCAAGAAACTACATTATGTCACAGATAATAGGGATGTAATAATTGTGATGCAAAAGTTCAGTGCACAGTCGTGTGTGTATTCTTGTGTTATTTACATGATCCAGGGTGCTGTTTTCTATTATCATGCATTACTTGAATTTTTGTAGCTTTTAAGCTTGAAATCCCCAATTAGTATGACAAAAATGTGGGAAACAAAGATGAAAAACTGAAAAAATAAGACCTTTCAGGATTAAAACAAGACTGTAAGACACTGCATAGCCTTGTATTTTTTGCTATTTTAAGACTCCTGCAAGGTACACAGATAGCATAAATGCTTGTTCTCTTGTCACAGATAGATCTCACTGCTGAGGGGAAGGAAAGGCATGCTATGCCAGCTATGTGCCCAGCTGTGTTTAGCACACAGTAACAAAGGGACTCACAGGAAGAGGACAGTGGTGGCGCCCATCAGGGCTCCAGGGAACCACGGCTTCTCCCAGCGCAGGACTCGGTCCCCGGCCAGGATCACTTCACCCCAGCCCTGCAGCTGCTCCTCCAGTTGGGCCGTTTCCTGAGCCTGGACACAAAATCCAACACTTTACCAAACCAAGTGCACTACTGATCAGTATAGTATGAAAAAAAACTCAATATCAGTATAATCCAGTAGGTCTGTCTTCAGAAGGCAGAACCAAGAGTTTTTCCAGGGGTTTGTTCTTCTGCTCTAGATAATCCACATCATGTTCTCTGGCTGATTAGTTGGCAGAATCAATGACATCAACATGACGTCTGTGCTACAAAATGCTGCATCATGACATTATTGGCCACCTGAGGAACAAACACGCAGGAGGCATTTTACATCCATTAGTTCTCTCCTGCTCTCTGTGCTCACATATACTGCATTTTCAAACAGCTGGGTTTCCAATAAAGCTGTTATCATTTACAGATTTTTCTTTTTCTGTTGTTAGACGACAGAATGAGTATGAAACAGCGACTGCTCATTAAAGCTTAATGTTAACCAGAAGTCTGCTGCTCTGTACCACTAAAATCCTGATTTTACAAAGACGACATTGTCTGGCAAAGTCATTTCGCACACGAGTTAAACGCTGTGCTGTGACTTCTCAGAATTCAAAGCTATTCCCCAAATCAGAGAACATCTACACGATAAGGAAAAAGGCAGTTGTTTTAGATGGTCCGTGCTGAAAACCACCATGTTCATGTTGCACTTTGTTTAATACAGACCAAACTTTTTCACTTCAAGGGTGTTGGTAGAATTATTAGTCACGTTGGAGTTTGCAGTTCAATTTTAATGTGAAAACCTTTGCTTACATTTTGTACTGTACGGCATTATACAATAACAATCTGTCAACAAAAAAAAAAAAAACTTAAATCAAGGGTAAATTAATTCAAAGTGCAGGAAAACGCAAAGTGACAGTTCCTTAAGGCTAGGCAACAACAACACAACATTACAAAAGAACACTCTTTAAAATTGAAAGACGTCAGAACGTCATAAATTATACAGTGGTACAGATTAGATTAATTAAACTAATTAAGATAATTCAAGCAATCAGTAAAACAGTCGATCAGTCAGAAACAGCCTTGTATTGCTCAACATGTTTGCAATTTTGACCTTTCACATTAGTGGAGACTTAAACTGTGTTCACCGTGACACAAAGACTTCCGTAAGCAAGAGGATAATTTAAAGAAGAAAACAAAAGCTGAGGAAGTAGTTTAGTAGCAAAACTGCAGCCAGCCTCGTTAAAGTCACTGGTTTCTTGCCAGTATGAAAACTACTTGCGTATGTTTCTAACTAATCCAAATTTAAATAACCATGTATTGGCCACTTGAATTGTATTTTAGGGTGTGTGAGCCTTTGGCGATAAGCACACATACGATAACGCCACTTGCCCTGTTGACATGCAGTGACAGTGCAAAATAGAAAATAATAGACTCTATATCCATGTAAAACAAATTAACATCAATAAAAATAAAAAAAATCCATATACGTCGAGTGAACCTAATTTCATGGTTCTAAGCTTAATTATAAGCCCTGAACCTGTCGCGTCGGCTAACAGGCTAGCTAAGCGGCTAGCTGAGGTTAGCAGCAGTGACAATCGCAGCCCAGCGGCAGCAAGGTAACGGACGGTCGGACAAAAGATTAGAGCTAAATCGGTTGGTCGGTTTCCCGGCGGGGCAAAGTTCATGCTACGAGAAAAAAAAATCTATAACACAGCCTCGGCTCCGCGAACACTATCAGATTAGCCATCGGTGCTAACGTCCCCATGAACAAACACACCCACATCACACGGGGCCGTTTAAAATCCGCTGAAACGTTAAAAAGCTAGAGTGTTTAAACTCACCAGCAGGTTTGCGCTTTTGTTGTCGCCTTCGGCCATTGTTCCTAAACCGTTCGGTTTGGATTCGAATGTGAATTTCGGAGTATTTTCAGAGAAACGACCCACAGAGCGACTGACAGACCGCACACTCTTCTCCGGCTGCTCCGGCGTCACTAACGGTCGAACAGACGCAGGATGTTTTTATCTGAAAAAATTGCGTCAAGTCAGCCAGAGGCATTCTGGGAAATGCAGTGTTGGATCTCCCGTTCATTAAATTTTTTTTAACAGAAACCCGAAGCAAAAATATATAGATTATGCATGAAGCTCTGAATGTTTTATGAATGCCATCGTGAATGCGTTTATTTATTTATTTATGCTTGTTTTTATTTACAAAAGCAATTGGTCACAATTGAAAAAACATTTTATTTGACACTGCAGAGACAGACCATTAGCAATGTATATATTTATGCTGTTTTGTTTTCGTATCATTAAATTGATGTAATGAATGCATCCATATGTAAACGATCATGCCTTATTTTTTGCATTTATTATACCTTTACATTAAGCCTTATGAAAGTTTTGTAATTCTTGTCCTTCTTCTTCAATACTTCATCTGTGTCTCGCAGTTGTCACATGTAAGCTTCACCAGTGAGGGACCAATAAAGTTTAATTTATCTTAATCTCATCTGATACAACACTGGCGGCAAGAAGGAGCCTGTACACTGCGCGCCACTGTACACTCCATCCAATTGCCTTGCTAATTTAAATATTTAAGTTACAATCCTACAAAATTATTTATCATACATGTTTTTTTGTTGTTGTTTATTTTATTTTCCCGTGTGTATTTTTAAATAGTGTTTTTTTTTAATGTGTTTTCTTAATGTAAATTTACCAAACTAATTTAAAACTTAAGCTTACTGACTAGAGCATATGTTGTCCTGATGAGCCAGAATTAACGAAATAAATTGAATAAAATTTAATACAATCAAACTAAATGCGTTTGTTTTTAATCCTCAGATGGAAACCAAAAATGTCTCACCTTTGCCGCTGCGCGTGAACGCAGCGCAGTCCGGACGTACGCACCATGCGTATGCCGTCACACGGTTTTCATCTCCTGTGGTTGGAGAGCCAACAGCTAGCTGGTGGCTAACGGAGCTAACAGCAGCGTTTCTTTATTTCTCACAGTTATAAAGACGCGGTTATTGTAAACTCGGTGTTGACGTGTGATTGTACGGGACTTTATTAAATCTATAAATTGCTCCCGACATCGTTTCACTCTTGGTTTGGAAAGAAAAGGCTGGTACGTAACAAATACGTTAGCTACTTAGCAAGCTAGCTTAGATTGGAATAGTTAGCAACGCTTAAGTGTGGTTGGGCCTTTAGAAATGTTGAAGCGTTAAATCCACCGACCATCAAATGACCTGAATGTTACAACTACAACTTTCAGACCCAATAATCATCAGGTTGTTTGCGTCAGTGTGATAAATTGTTTTTTGTCATCGTTAATCATCATAAAGTTGCTAACTTACACACATCCGTAGCAACAGGCCTGATCTGGCGCACGTGTTAAAGCGCGACAAAATCAATGTTATTCTGAATAAATCCTCCTTATATTGATAATATTTCATGTTTGGATGCAACACACATCCAGTTAGTGAGTCAGAATCATTTCAGCAACTCTGCAGGAAAGTCGGGCCACACTCAAACAAAACAGTGTCACCAAATTGCCGCCTGAAATAAAGCTGTTAGTGATGATATTTCAGTGATTTGAAGGGGTTACATTTGTGTTTTTACTAGTTTCATACAGTTTACTGTAATGGTTTATGTCTGCCATTTTATAACAGGAAGTCACATAGGGATTTAAAATGCTGTAATAAACCTGTATCAGGTTTGGCTGCAAGGAAAACTCCCCTTTGGACATGTTCGAAGATGCATAAAACAATAAACTGCCTTTGTTGGAAATTCTTAAAATGGCAGCTACAGTTCCGAAATCAATTAATACGCAGTTTTTTTATCATTTCAAAGTCGACTCAAGATGTCTGCTACGTTGTTGAAATTCTGTTCTCACTGTTTTCACATGACATTAGGACCACAACTAATACTTACTTTCATTGTCAATGAATCTGATGGTTATTTCCTGGATTATTCAGATGACTTGTTTGTTCTTTAAAGTGTCAGAAAACTTTGAAAATTGTTGATCATTGTTTCCTAAAGTCTGGCGTACTTTGTCCAAAGATAGTCAATTTTCTGTCATAAACGAGTTGAGAAACCAGAAAATAGTCACAGTTTAGAAACTACAACCACAGAAGTTTTGTAAATTATCAAAATAGTTCATGTCTGTTGAACCACTTGATGCATCTCTGTGTTTTGACTCTGCAGAGCCATGTACAATGGGATCGGCCTGACCACTCCGCGAGGCAGCGGCACCAACGGTTACGTGCAGCGAAACCTTTCGAGCCTTCGGGTCAAACGGCCACGAGATGAACGTGGTGGCGAGCGGGATGAGAAAGACCGCGAGAGGCTGGAAAGTCAGCTGAACCGGCAGCCCAATGCTGACATCCTGGAGCACCAGCGGAAGAGACAGCTGGAGGTCAAGTGTGCCGAGCTGCAGGACATGATGGAGGAGCAGGGGTAAAGAAATAACTCAAACTCAACCAGTTAGCTGTGTAACAGTAAACTGACTAATAGTTTCAGTCATTTTCCAAATGTTCCAATGATTTTGGCTTCCTAAATGCAAAAATTTGCTGCTTAGAGTTTCAAATTAGAAATGTTTTGGCATTTATAGCGAGCTACATGTGGAAATTTGTACTTAATCCATCCAGTTTGACTTCTATGTGTTGTTAAAAGCTCTTCTCTGTTTGGATGCTTAGGTATTCTGCTGAGGAGATCGCGGAGAAGGTGAACAGTTTCCGTATGATGCTGCAGGAGAAGCAGGAACCGACACCAGCGTCCACTGAGAGACCAACGTAAGTGCAACACTGGCAAACCTGAATTTTTGTGGCTGCATTTAAAATAGTGTTTTGTTAGGCTGTGTGTACACTAAATGTCAGAGTCGTGCTTCTTTATTCTCGTCAACAAATATTGTTCCCAGTTAAGATAATAGTAAAATGCCAGTATACAATTATGTCATAATATATGTAGAAGTCAAAATACAAGAAATCTTTAGGAGGTATAGACGCTACTTTAGTTTGCGTCCTGAAACATCACCCTGCGAGATGTCAAATGTTGCTCGGCTACATTACGTCCTTCACATACTGAGGAATGTCTCAATACTGAAAACGTGATAATACATACATACATATTTGAAATTTCGTGATTCTTGAAACTAAATGAATCCCAAAAAACAATCCCATACCCAAACCTGATCTCTTTTATCAAAACAATCATAGCTAGTGTCAGTCCACACCCCCTAATTCTAGTGTATCTGCTATAAAATAGAAAAATATATTTGTTACTCATTTCTTATTCAGTGTTTCACACATGCAGACTTCACTTAGGTGGGGCGTCGAGGCGTATTACTCCAGTTTTTCTCGAGAACGACGTCATCTGCCATTGATTACAGTGTTTCCTAAATAACACTTTGTTCTCTTTGTAGTTAAGCCTCTGTTAGAATGATACTGATCTTTTGGCCCTTTGAACTTCCCTTGACTTCCTCCCCAGAAGTATGTGTGATATGTGGGGTATCAGTCTACGAAACCTATATCTGACATATACCTGTTTCTAGATTAGCTGCTATAGGACCTTGACCCCATGTAGATGTATGGTAGGAGGACAGACAGGCACCCTTTGTGTCTGTCAAGGCCAGATTATTTTATTTTGAAAGCTCAGTCACTGCTTGACAATCTAGCCGTCATGTTTCCCACCGGCAGGCTGTTGGGTCACCATTGTGGTGGTCTCACTTAGCCAGCTTATTCTGGAGAACACATCAGTCCAGCTGAATGTCAATATCATTGTGATATAGGGGGGGAAAAACAATCTGATTTGTTTGTGTTTGTTCAAACCAATCACAGAGCGATGCAAAAGATTGTGGCTTCGGCTTTGACTCAAATACAAGTAGAAATATTTTGGTGAAAGATTTGCACACAGAGAGACAAGCACTGTGATTAAAGTGGATAATCCAACAACAAAAACTATCGGAGTTCCCTCACTGCATGATCCAAATCCTCTGCCAATCATGAAATCTTTTGTGTGGTAGGTTGCTGCTGAAAAGTTGTTGTTTGTTTCCTGTAGCAAAAAACAGTAATTTGCCATGAAGTCCTCTTTGAGTTTAACCAGTCAGTTTTGGGATCCATGGTTTTTCAGCGCTGCTGAGATGTACCAAACCCAGAGGAGGGGCTTTTTCTTCCCCACAAGAAGCTCTACAGGGGTAGTTGTTTCAGTCAGGACACACAAAGGTTTTCTGCTGTTGCTCAGTTGTTTTTTAATCTCAAGGTACTTAGCAGTTAAAGTATTTGAAGGGCAGAACCTTAAATGACACCTGAGGTCTTTGTCCGTTCTAGCGTTTCACCAGAAAAATCAATATCGTATGCCAGTTCAGTGGACGGTCGCCCTCGCCAATCACAGCTACACACACAGCGTTGCATTTTGACACACTGAACTGTAATGACGGTAACTACTGTACATCATCCAAAACAAGCTACTTTCAGCCTTTAGCTTCTGTGTAGAGCTTCGTCTCAACAGAAGAAGCTGTCTCATTTCATCAGTAGAAACATTTCAGGATGTGACCACATGAAGCTGACTTCAGTTTACATATCCAGATGCTTTGGATCAGTTTGAGGTGTTTCCTCCTTTTAATGCTTTTTGACACCGTTTACATGCAACTTGTACCAGATCATCGTCTCAAAAGTTGAGCATCTCCATACTGGCCTGTTCTGGATTATTTTCATATGTCTCCAGACCTTAGAACATGTATGATATCACAGATTTAAAAAAAAGGCTCTGTGATGTTTTCAGAATATGGGGATTAGCTTTCGCTCCAGTGTTGCTAAAATCATCTATATTCTCACTGAATCACAGTATCAGTCTTTTAACTCTTCATTAAGTCTGTGTGATCTTCAGACTGAGAGAAACTGAAGTTTGGAGGTTGTGTTTGTTTTGTTTTCTCTCAGGGTGACGGAGACTCACGCTCTTGCTGCAGCCAACCAGCAGAAGAACGACCGTCTTCGCGCCGCTTTCGGCATCTCCAGCGACTATGTGGACGGATCGTCGTTCCACGCCGACCGCAAGGAGAAGGAGAAAGAGAAGCGAGAGCAGGAACGTCTAGAGAGGGAGAGACTGCAGCAGCAGCAGCAGAAATATACGTGAGTCGGACGAACGCAATAAACACACCCACAGTGTTAAACCAAAAATGTGTTTATCAAATTTATGGTTCTTTTTCTTGTGGCCTCTTATTACAGTGAGTTATTTCTATTCCTGATTTGACATTTGTTGCTTTTTCAGGTTGGTGGAAGATTCAGACGAGTCAGATTCTCCTCCCAAGAAGCGCAGCCGGAAGAAGAAAAAGAAAAACAAGAACAGAGACAGGTGAGAGGATGAACTTCAACAGAAACAATATGGAGGACTGATGAGGAGGCATCTAACGGTTTTCTTTGTTTTGTTTCCAAGCAGCTCAGAGAGTCCCTCCCCGTCTCCTCGTAGAGAGAAGAAGAAATCCAAAAAGAAGAAAAAGAAACGGTATTCCTCTTTTAGATTTCTGTTTTTCTGCTTTTCACCTGTTGGCTTGAACAAGGAAAGTGTTTGTTAACTTGATAATCTGTTTTTCAGTGAGGTGTCAGAAGAGGAGGAAGAAGACAACAGGTAGGTGTTTCTGAATCTACTGCTTGAAATTAACCAGTCGGGATGTGTTGAACTCATGTGACTTTCTGTCTTTTACCCTCTTTAAGCTCCTCAGATGAGAAAGAGAAAGTGTCAAAGAAGACAAGAGCAAACAGCGAAAGTAAGAGTCCTCCAAAAGCAAAAGCAGCGCGACACAGAAGCGTCTCCTCCAGCTCGGCTCACAGGTAGGAAAATAAAAACATGAAATACCAGCGCAGAGGTAAACTGATCTCAGTGTTACCATTATTCACATATATTTGAGCGATTCTGTAAAAGCTACGTCAGTACTCGAAGCCAACATGATCTTTATGTTGCTCTGATTGCTGCTTTCTATGATTTAAAGTCTGAGGCTAAACTTACCAATGACTGCTTTGTTGATTTTATTTTCACAATTAGACTTGAACATGTTTCATAATAAATTACAAACAAATGCTCCAAAATATAACTCCCACAGCCACGAAATATGAAATGATGATGCGTAGGAAATATGAAATACATTGTCAATATCAAGAATTGACATTTTGACTAGTGGGAAATCAATTGTATATATTTTGAAAGAGAAATGCTTCTAGTCTACTTTACATTTTGGACATGGTAGCTTGGAGTTCCAACTTGTCAAAAAGCAGTTGTTTGTATCTATGGTTGCTGTTATTGCTGCCGATTAAACCTCAGAAGAACTCGCTATAATGGCACTCTTGTTAGGGTTTTGTGTTTTTTTTAAAAAACTAGTTCATTTGAATTCTGCTAAACCTGATTAAATTCCTTTTTCCATGTGATTTTAACAGCCAGTCTCCACCGCCACTGAGATCACGTCAACAGGACCAAACTACAAGAAACATCGATGAAGGTAGAAAAGGGAGATCACCGGACAGGAGGAGGCGAGGCTACGAGGAGCAAAGCCCACAGCGTCAAGGAGGGGACGGGGTAAGACTGAGGCCGTTTGATCTGCTACAATTTTACTCTACTGGAGGGTCATTCCATATAAAATCAGCTGAATCTGGAAAAAAAAATACTGCCAACACATTTTGTGCACCATCATTTTCTGCCACGTAGCAAAGACAAATGTGGGATACCAGGAATACACATCATTATAGTCGTTCACAATCTGAGGACAGAAACCAAACAAAATGACTAGTTTGAGCAGTCAAATTTTCCAAACTGTTCTATAAAACATACATAGAGCCAGCAGATAAATTCCCCAGAGTTAAGACATGAGTATTTTTGATAATGATTTAGACACAGTGAATCGTGTGTAGAAGATGATCCTGAATCTTAGGAGGTCAAGTGGGAGAAACTGCCAGATTTTCATCGAATGACCCATAAAATACACTAAAAACACTAACGCATCTTTTTTTCTGTCGTCTAGAAGAGGCCCAATCTTGACAGAGAAAAAGATCGACAGAGTAGGACCGAGAAGACCTTCGCGAAGAGGAGACATGACTCCTCTTCTTCACCTTCTCCTCCGCCACAGAAAACCAACGAGAGGGAGAAAGGAAGGCGATCCAGGAGCAAACAGAAGGAGAGCGACAAGGCGAGGCGTTCAAGAAGCACAGAGATGCCCAAAAGGAGGCGCTCAAGGAGCATAGATGCAGAGAAAAGGAGGCGTTCAAGGAGCATAGATGCAGAGAAAAGGAGGCGTTCAAGGAG
>NW_007578435.1:0-44835 GCF_000690725.1 Stegastes partitus | reverse complement strand
TAGATGTAGAGAAAAGGAGGCGTTCAAGGAGTGCTGAGATGGAAAAAAGAAGGCGTTCAAGAAGTGTGGACATTGAGAAACGAAGGCGTTCAAAGAGCCCAGAGATGGCCAAAAGGAGGCGATCAAGGAGTGTAGACATGGAAAAAAGGAGGCGTTCAAGGAGTGTAGAATATGAGAGGGAAAGAGCGAGGCGTTCAAGGAGCAAAGAAAAAGACAGGGAGAGAGGGAGGCGCTCCAGAAGCAGAGATGTGGAGAAAGTGAGGCGTTCTAGGAGCAGAGAAAAGAGGGACAAAGGAAAGGAGAGCGTTCCTCAGCGAACCAGACATGACTCCTCTTCATCTCCTTCTCCTCCTCCTCCTTCTCCTCCACCTCCTCCAAGGCAGGAGAGTCGGAGAGAAAGGAGCAGAGATGCCGACAGGAACAAAAAGACGAGACACGACTCCTCATCTCCTTCGCCGCCGCCACCACCACCGCCTGAGAAGGAAAGGTTGAGGAGGGAGAGGAGCGGCGAGAGGGAGCGCCGGACTGAGCGAGATCCGCCTTTGAGGAGTGACAATAGGAGGAGGCCGGAGAGGGAGGCGTCTCCTCGCCAGCACAAAAACGTCAGCAGGCGGGACGGAAACCCGTCGCCATCGCCCGTCGCCAATGGACGCCAAAGAGAACGGGAGGGCGAAAGGAGACGAGAAGCCAACGTGGAGGTCGCTAAGCAGAGAGAACAGGACAGAGAAGGAGGCAGAAGACGAGAGGAGGTGGTCAGGTCTTCTACAGACAGCAGGAGAGAAGGATCCAGACCAGCAGAGAAGGTCAGGAGCGAAAGACCAGAGGTAAACGAAAGGCAGGAGAAGGAGAAACCCGAGGAAAAGCTGACGAAACAGGCCGAGAAAAAACGAGAGAGCAGCAGCAGCAGTAGCAGTAGCAGCAGCAGTGGTAGCAGCAGCAGTGGCAGCGACAGCGACAGCTCCTCGTCTTCCTCCTCTTCGTCATCCTCCTCGTCCTCCTCTGAAGACGAAGGGGAAGCCAAGAAAACTGGATCTGCGAGCAGTCCTGAGAAAAGTAGTCAGTCTGCCGTCGGCGCTGCGTTTCAGAGGTATTTAGCAAACGGTAAGAAGGAAGGTGTGGCTTCTGAAAGTGACGCTCCCAGACGGTTGCAGAGGGAAGCAGACAAACTTGAGAACCGACCCAAAGGCCAGGAACGCTACAGCCCCACCCAGGCCGACAGCCCCAGTCCACCTCCATCGCCCCCCAGAAGCAACAGGTACTCCCCGTCCGAGGCCAAAGCTGGGGGAAGGGACAGGGACGGATCCAGGAGGCCCACCAGGTCCAGCCCCTTGGCCAGGAGGTCACGCTCTCCTCCCCAGAGGACCTCCAACGCATCCCCAGCCCGTCGCACTCCACCGAGGCAGTACCAGGAACCACCGTCCAGGTCCCGAAGAGCTTCCCCTCCTCCAGCCTGGACAGACCGGGACAGAGACAGACAGAGAGACAGAGACAGGGACAGAGAGAGGGACAGGGTATTTAGGAGGAGCAGAACCAGGAGTCCAAGGAGGAGAAGCAGATCAAGATCCAGAAGTCCCAGGAGGCGCAGCCCCCCCAGCCGGTAAGACAAGAACTTTCTTCATAAACGTTCATATCTGAGCAGGGACACTGCAAACACACTTTTTCTGAGGTTTTTCTGTGTGTTACCGGCCAAATTGTATCAACACGTGCGCATACAGATGCAGAAAGCGTGGATTTGAAGGAAGGAAGGGCTGCAAAATTAAATCAATACTAATCACAAGCATGATTTTGGGTTCGTACAATTCTATTAATATGATTGGCTGCAGTATTTACATTGAAAGTGGTCCAGCTTTTAGAAATTGCACATCTGATGTTTCAACCAATCGATTGGTCCCGGGGAGAAAACTAATGTGGTTGTTATCTTTAGGCTAAGAGCTTCCTGCAAGCCTTATTAATATAAATGGAGTCTAAATCAACGTAAAAAGTTTATATTTGCAGCATATTAAATAATTTGAACTTGATTATGATCGACTGACGCGATGATCTGATTGCTTAGTGTTTTTTTTTTTGCTGTTTGCAAAGTTTACACTCCACGTTCTGAACAAAATGCAGAACCACAGACAATTTCTTTGACATCAGTTAGTTTGGAGTTGATTCCCGAAAGTTCAATATGCATTAAATTAATGTGTTGACAATTTACATCTCTTTTGTGTCCACATATTTTAATTTTGTTTCTCTTTATGCTCAGTCTGTATTTTTTAATGGTTCTGGTTCCATTTTGGTTATTTAGTGGTACAGTTGTGACGTTTTGTGTCTGATTTCATTCATTTCATTTGTTGGCACTTTGTCTTTTTGTAGTTGTTTTGTCCCCTTTTGGTCTTTGTGTCTCTTTGTGTCTCATATTGTTAAGTTTGTGTCTGTTTGTGGTTGGTTTTTGTTCCATTTTGATCATTTTGTGTCACATGTAACTATTTGAGTTTTTTTTGGTCCCATATTGTTAATTCTTTTGCATTTGAGTTACATCCCACTCACATTGACTGTGTGCAAGCAACATTTTTGTGTGTTAAATCATCCTCATCATGCCCTCTGACGTTCCTGGCTGCTCTGAAACTCACCTGTTCTTTATATTTTCCTCCTCCAGACCTCGTCGATCTCCTTCTCCTCAGCGACGAAGGAGAACCAGTCGATCCCTGTCCAGAGAACGAGAACGAGAGCGAGAGCGTGAACGAGAGCGTGAACGGGAGCGAGAGCGAGAGCGTGAACGAGAGCGTCAACTGGACCGTGAACAGAGAACGAGAACGTGAGCGTGAACGTGAACGTGAGCGAGAACGTGAACGTGAGCGTGAACGTGAGCGAGAACGTGAGAGAACCAGACAGAGGGAGGTAGAACAGCAAAGAGAGAGAGAAAAGGAACGTCTGCAGCCGAAAGATGTTCCTCCACCTCGCAGGTCCTCCTCTTCCTCATCCTCCTCCAGCTCCTCCTCTTCCTCCTCGTCCTCACCTTCACCGCCGCGAGAGAGAAAAGACACCAAAGCAGTACCTGAGAGTCAGGAGAAGAGGGAGGACAGGGAGCCGAAGAGTCGCTCCTCCAGAGACTCCTCCCACGCTCCGCCCTCAGGCCGGAGGAGCTCGCCGTCCCGAAGGTCTCCAGCCGGCAGCCAATCAGACGCCAAACAGCCGCCGAGAGGTGCGAGCAGGAAGCAGCCGTCGCCGCTAGTCCAACCGGCTCCACCGCCAGAGCAAACGGCCAGAAATAAGAGCGCCATGAACGGGAAGGAGGGAGGAGACAAGAAAGGCAGCAGCAGCTCCAGCTCCTCCTCATCGTCCTCATCATCCTCCTCTTCCTCGTCTTCATCCTCCTCTTCAGACAGCTCTGACTCTGAGGCAGAGCAGGAAAAAGGGTGAGCAGGAGACACAATATAACAGCTGCTGTTTTATAGATCAGTGCTTTCAGTGTTAATCCATTCTGCTCAAACATCTGTGATTTACTTAAGACTAAATCGTGAACTAGGAATACTTAACACAACTTAAATCTTTGCTTGATATATGAAATACTTATTTTAAAAAAACCTGCGAAAAGTGAGTCAATGGGCAGTTTGCTCTGAAATGTCTCGACATATCAATCTATCGTTTCTCTAATATCTTTTGAGACTATAACATTTTTAGACAAATCGGACCAGAAATAGTTTAATACGTGATGATTTGAAATGGAGTGACCTGATAAAGTAGCTTTAGGTGAGTTGCTGCTTAACTCCGTTCTAATTAATATTTATTACTGTTTCTTTTCAACAGGAAAACAGACAAAACTCAGAGCTCTCACTCCTCGTCCTCCTCATCTGACAATGAAAAGGAAACAACGAAAAAGAGGTGAGAAAAAGAGGAGCGATAAAAAGATGTTCTTTAGACTCTGAGCTTCAGCACATTTATCCTAAAACAGAATTTTAGCCAACAATTTATTGCTTTTAGCTCACTAGTTCTGACTTTTCGCTAACGGATGCTTTAAGCTGACTTTTAATTGCTTTTAGTCTACATTCAAATTTTAGCTATTTATTTACTCAGCTGTTTTTTGAGGATGCTTCCCGTGACGGTGATAAAAGCTTTGAGTAATAATCGAATCATCATAGTTTTTGATACACTCTCAACTCTCATTTGAGTACCAGCTTATATATTAGGGCTGGGTATTGTAGAGAACCTCACAATTCGATTCAAGTTCGATTCTTTGGGTAACAATGTGATATCGATTCGATTCAATATTGGTTGAAACACTTTGATATCGAGTCAAAATGCACAAATAATTCATTAGAGCACATGTTTATAATTTCAAAATAACCAGCCATGGTATAACTTATAACATGTTTTTACCAATAAAACATGAATTAGCACAATAATATGGGTGCTGAATATGGAGTGCAAAAGTCAAAAATATGACACACATGTAAGAGCCACTCTCTCTGCCAACTTCAACGACTCCAAAGCCACTGTCTTTACCTCTCCGTACACCTTCGGGACGGTGATTTCAGTCATGTTTGCGTGTTGCTGTGGCGTATCGGGGTTCGAGTGTGTGTAGCATCTTCTTAAAACCTGTGTTTTTCACGACACTGTACAGTCATAGGTCTTTGCATATGAAGACAGCCACAGACTCCGTTGTCTTCTGTGTGCGGGCAGAGCTTGCCGGCAGTTTGCACAGAAAGGACAGGACGGGTTAGGGGGTTGAATCGATTCAGAAAAGCCTCTGAATCGATATTGAATTGTGAAAAAATGTATTGCAATGCATTGATGAACTGATATTTTTATCCATTCATTAATCATTAGTTACACTGCAGCCATGTATCTTCTCACTGCGGTGCTGTAGTTTTAAGACTTGTATGTTTTCCTTACAGCCCTGTTCGGCCTCGTCGGGTTCCGGCTGATTCCCTGAGAGATTCTCGCTCACTCAGTTATTCTCCTCCCAGACACATGAGGGCAGCAGCGTCTTCGCCGAGTCGCAGGTCTGTAGACGCTGAACGAGTGTCATGTCCGACCATTAGAACATCCCTTTATTAACTGATTACGTATAGGTCTCTCATTGGATGTGGAAATATAAATAAATCTTGATTTGTACGTGCCACTGTTCAGCACCAATGTAAAAATGACGATGCTGGTGAGCTTTGATAAATTCTGCCTTCTTTGTCTTTTCTGTCGTGTAGAAGCGGCAGCAGACAGTCGCCGAGTCGCT
Source organism: Stegastes partitus (assembly GCF_000690725.1). Taxonomy (NCBI): domain Eukaryota; kingdom Metazoa; phylum Chordata; class Actinopteri; family Pomacentridae; genus Stegastes; species Stegastes partitus. The sequence goes on along the minus strand of NW_007578435.1, from coordinate 39,623 downwards.
CATCAGGCAGCCGACGAAGGAAATGATCCGACAGCTCGGCGACGCCACACTACTTCTTCTTCTTCTGTGTTGTTTGAACTGGAGGACAACATGGATTCAGAGCCAGCGGCCAGTAGATCTGTGGATGTCAGGGCTGACTCTTCCATTTCTTTTTATGAGCTGAATAAGAAGCATTCACAGTTAAGTAACACTGTCCCTCTGTACTTGTACTGTTTGTTGAGTTCTACCTGTAGATATGAGCTGTCTGTATTTTGGTTATTATCACGTAACAGATCCGCGATTTCCATTTAATGTGAACGGAAACATGTGGTTAATTTCTTTGTTGAAAATGATTAATAATAATAAAAGGCAATTGTACATTTTATTTGTGTGGGTTTTTTCAATTTTGTTGCTGTGCTGCAGTACATCAAACATAAAGCGGCTAGAACTGATATTGTATAAGAAATTAAATCCAAGTGTCTCTGATAGTGCAGAGAATTGGCTTTACGGTGGTTAAATGGAGTTATGTCTCAGTGTTTAGCTGTTAGACTGAGGTTTGGCTGCTATTTTCAGATAAAAGGCTCTAAAATATAACCAACTCTGTTAGAGACAATCTAAAGAGCATATTTTAGTATTGAGCTGCAAAAAAAAAACTCAATATTTTGCACAGGTGATGGTGGAGACCAAAAACATCAAAACAAGGATGAATACTGGACCTAAATCTGCCAAGCTGCAAAAGTGGATGATATAAAAAATATTAAAAACCCAAATTAACAGTGAATTAATCCCACAAACAACATCTATAAACGTGTATGTCCAAAACAGATGTCCAAATTAAAGACTCAATGCACCAAAACTGATCAAGAGAATTTTCAGTTCGGTCTGACTGCATGAAGTCATGTTATAAATTATGAATGATCCTGAGGAAACACTATTCCCTGTTTTGTATAATTTGGGTAAGGTGAGGGTGTCTTTTGTGGTCATTTTGTGTCTGTTATTTGTCCTTTTGTGTGTCTTGATGTTTGTTTTGCGTCTTTGTGGCCATTTTGGCCGCTCTGTGGTTATTTTATGTGTTCTTGTTCTCACTTTATGTCTTTTTGTGGTCATTTTGTGTGTTTTGTGTGCTTTCGTGATTATTTTTGTGTCTTTGTAGTCATTTTGTGTGTTTGTGTGTTCATTTTATGTCTTTGTTGTCAGTTTTTGTTACTTTGTGGAGCTAAACGAGGCTGATTAGATTGGATAGAACTTTATTGATCCCTACCAAAGGGATCAATAAAGTTCTGTCTAATCTGATCTGAATATTAAACTGAAGTCTGCCAAATGAATGATAATGTTCAGCTAAAACAGTGGATGATATAGAAACGTGAAAAAACCCACATCAACAGTGAACTGATCCCCCAAACAACAACTATAAATGTGTTGATGTAATAAAAAATAAACAACTTGCATCCAAATTACAGACTAAATGCAACAAAACTGATCACAGATGCAGTTCTGCCTTAAAGCATGAAAAACTTCAAATGAATTTGTGGGTGAAAAAGTTCACCTTCATCAACCTTTAACGCCTTAATGTGACCAGAAATAAATTTAGATGTAGACAATGTGTCAAGATACTGGATGGTATGTCACTGATGAACTGACAGTTTGTACATTCATATTCTTTCTTTGAGCTTCATCTCCAAAGATGCTATTTCTAAAGAACTCTACCAACCTTTAGCGAGGCTGACACTATCTATGGACGGAAATCTTACTCAGCATTAACTGACCGGATACAACTCAGCTGCTGTTGCAATAATGAAACTGGAATGAAGACATCGGCTGGGCGTTGATTCATTTACACAAATCTCACATGTTTGTGAACATCCAGATGTTTTCGTTAAAGACGAAACTGTCGACTAAAAGTCATGTCTTTTATTAATTTATTTGTCATTACTGACGACATTTACAATAAACTGTTTTATCAATGATTTTTTGAAAAAGACAAATTCAAACAGCAGAAAGTGAAAATTAACACTATGGCTGTGTTTTGAGTGTCTCTTAGTTTCCCTTTTGCTCATTTTGTGTCTCTTTGTTGTAATTTTGTGTGCCTTTGTGGTCATTTTTTGTCAGACTTTAAGTGTCTCTGGTTACTTTGTGTCTCTTTGTAATCATTTAAAGTCTTCCAGTCGCTGTTTTGCATCCCCTTTGCAGTCATTTGGCATGTCTTCGTGACCTTTTTTGTCTTTAGCTGTTTTGTGTCTCTTTGATGTAGTTTAGCTATAAATGTCTCTGCTTTATTTATTTATCTTCAAGTCATTATGGTTATTGTGTCCCACTTTGCTGTTATTGTGTCTCCCTTTGTGGTGGCTTTGTAGCTCTTTCTAGTGATTTTGTGTTTATTTGTGCTCAGTTGATTGATTTTTCATTAAGAAAAGTCCACTCCATTTCAAACAGAGGCTCTGGTCTGTAATCATGTCATCTTTGTAAGAGTTGAAAGCACGTGTAGTCAGAAATTCATTACCATTAATAAAACGGGTAAAATAATGTGATATTTTCTCATTTGAATAATTACATTCCCTCTTGAGGTGCATTAGGACTAAATCTGGAAGAAAGAAAAAAAGAAAAGAAAGAAGGAAAAAAACCCAAAAAAAACTGATGCAGGCCTCCTTGTTGACACAGCGGCTGCTCGGTGGCGGTTTCTCCCACATGACTTGAACGCGGCATCAGATGATGAGAGCGGGTCAGGCAGGTGTGGTCGGCAGGGAGACATTCCGACCGGAGCCGTGATCCAGATCCAGCGGGCTGCACCGGGACTCAACCAGCGTGTTAACGCAGGGGGCCGGAACCATGAGCCACCTACCGAACACAGAACCTTCCAGATAACCGAAGTAAGTTTTTAACGGGAGGCTGCTTCAAAGTTTCTCCGAGAAGTTTCCTGACGTCTGGGGAGGCAGGCCAGCGTCAGGCCCGGAGCCCGTCGCTCCAGACTGGATCTACAAATCTGGAAATTTTAACGTTTTCTTGCTTATCGGTGGCGATACACACATCAACAAACACAGATTAATACTTTTTAGACATTTGTATGTCTTCTCTGCTTCTCCGGCTACATTATCCACCTCTTAAAGTCTTTCGTTTTTGATGTAATTTGCAGTTTCACTCCGTTTATGCACCGGTCAGTGGTTTGGCAGTTTTAACTTGTTACCACTGGACTAAACGATACTTTTAACGGTTAGGGGGAAAAACGAAATTATCTCGATTTAATGTAAGCCGAATTGAGGAACGCATTTATGTCTTTATTCCCATATCCTCATAAACACTACAAATCCTTGGCATAACTTATTAAATTGAATTTTAGCTAAAAGCAACAATATTCGTAGAAAGTTTGGCAGTTCAACCATTTAAACATAGAACGGGTCGCACAAGGGGAAAGTGGGATAGTGTTGCCACAGTGGTGGGTCAAAAAATATCCACAGTTAACAGTTTAATGTTCGTTCATGACAGTTTAGTGCAACCATAGCAGGCAAAATCAGTTGTATCACCGACCTGCTAACGTTCGGTTTGGCTGTAAACCAAACTACGTTCAAAATCTAAGCAAACAAAATAGGAATCTGTTGCTAGATGTTTTTACCCCCATAACATTCAGGACTTGGGGTTGTTCCTCGAAGTTTATGTACTATACTTCAATTCGTCGTCTATAGACCTACCACATTGGATTAAAATACACTTTTAATGCATACATTGCTGTTATCCATTAAAAGGACAACGTCTCACAAACTGCCAAAACTCTCACTCAAATTTGAATATTTATACACATACATTTAGTAGCATAATGTAAACCGAAAGAACGATAACAAATGCAAGACTTTAGAAATTGTTGAGCTTTGTTTTTTAAGTTTTTATTAATTGCTGACACATAAAGAGTTTTTTTGAAATAGCTGTTTTTAAAGCGGCTATTCGCGTTGCCCTCCTCCCACTAACAAGGCAGCAAACTGGGGGTAGGTTAGCTCACATTAGCACGGTCCTAGCCTGACTCCACTATTTGTCCCAGTGAATTTAGATTGGACCGGGAGGAAAAAAAAACTATGCTATTTAATAGTGGAACTGTTTAGTGAAGGTTAATTGTTGGTTGAATCAGCGACCTGTAGCCCTCAATTAATGCTGTTTCCGGACGAATTTTACACCAAACTTTGTATAAAATCTCGACAAAAAAATCTGTCTATGTCCGAAGTGCGTCTTCCTCATATTGTGCATTTAAATAGTTATTTTGTTCTTAAACGTTATGTATGACACTTTAATTCGTCATCATTAGTTATACAATAATGCACTAAATTAAAGTTGTAGTAAACTGCTGTACTTTACACAGCTGTCGTCTCTTAAACGCGCAGTGCAAATCTGGTGCAAAATGCTAAAACTGTGACACAAATGCACTACTTTTCATCGGAATGATTCGAGTTTGAGGGACGTACTGTAAGCCGAATGAAGGATAACAATAATAAGACTTAGTAAAGTGTGATGAATTAATGTTATATTCTATATTCTCTGCCGTCTACACAAAGAACAGTTTAATTCCCACTTTTTAAAGCGGCGTTTCGCCTGCATGCAAACCAAAGAAAAAACTGCTTCTCGGATGTGGTCATTTTTACTAAAACAACACAGTTTGGGGAAAATGGTGTAAGCCGAACGAAGGACAACAAATACAAGATTTCGGTAATTGTGGCGTTTTAATGTTTACGCCTTTAATCTTTGCTGTCACATCAAGAATCTCTTAAATTGCTTTTTTGTAAGGCGGCGATTCGCGTTGCCCTCGTCCCACGAACAAGACAGCGTCCCGACGCTAGGTTAGCTCACATTAGCAAGGTCCTAGCCTAGTTCCGGTGTTTTTACTCAATGATTGATAGTAACGTCGTATAAAAGAAGATGTTTATTGCTAGACAAGGACATATGTTTCAAAGGTTTATTGCTAGTTCATTCAGCGACCTGTGAATGCCCTTTCCGCGTCGAGGAAATTTTATGCCAAACTGCGTTCAAAATCTCGGTAAGAAATCAACTTCACTAGTGTGTCTGTCGGCAAGTGTGTTTTTGCCCAATTACTATACACAGTTTTGGTATTTGTCCGCAAACCTTCCGTATTATACTGAAATTCGTCATCTGTAGCAAATAACAAGGCACTGAAATAAAGTTATAGTACATAAATCACTGTACTTTAAACAGTTGTCCTCTATTAATCGCGCGAAGTCTGCTGCAAAATGCGAAAACTGTGACATAAATTTGATATTTTTTATTTAAACAAATGCACTTTGGGGGACACAATGTAAGCCGAATGATTAATAACACGTAAAACAGTCCGCAAAAAGTAGAGGTTTATTGTTTTAAGCCGTTATTATTTGCTGTCACACAAATATTACTTTAATTGACACCTTTTAAAACGGCGATTTGCGTTGCGCTCCTCGCACTAAGTCTTGACAGAGCAGCTTGAACTGCTTCTCAGATTTGGTATTTTGTGTTAAAACAACTACAGTTTGGGTGACCTAATGAAAGCCGAATGATTAATAACAAGTAAAATACTCAGTGCAGTGTGGAGTTTTATTGTTTTAAGCTGTTAATATTTGTTGTCACACAAATACTCCGTAAACTGCCACTTCTCAAAGCGGGGATTCGCGTTACCCTCCTCCCACGACCAAGGCAGCATTCCCGGGATAGATTAGCTCGCATTAGCAAGGTCCCAGCCTTTCCTGTTTTCATGGAAACAGTCCTAACGTTAGCCAGCTTAGATCCAGTGTTTTACTAAATGCATTTATGTTTAAGGCAGTCAGTAAAGGGCAATAACGGGTTGACAGTGTGACCCAGCTCAGATGGGGGTTGGATAAAGCAGGATGAGGAAGTTATATTTAGTGACTCAGCTGTTGTTTGAGGAGCAGGCGGGAGGTAAGGAGGGGAAAGGCTGCACACAGCAATCAAAAATGATTTGCTCTAACCTCTTATTACCTTCCCTCCCTGTCTTTGTTCAGCACCTTGCAGGCTGAAGCCCTCCTGGGATGAAACTGGGAACCAGAGGAACTAAAGGGATCGAACTCAAAGGGACCTCTGCAGATGTGACACTGCTTTTTTAAAATACTGGGATGGAGTTCAGGGTAATAACTGATAACAACTGGATTAATGATCAGTGCATCAGCAACAAAATGCCAAACCCGGAGATGTGAGGACTTGCTGTGGGAGTGTTACTGCTGCACTGATACAACAGAGCTGGAAATCCCCTGCAGGAGAGTCACTGGGTGGAACTGGAACTAAGGTGGAACCACGCAGCCGCTCTCGGCCGTCAAGCATGAATCATAAGTGCACAGCTCTCCAGAAGTGCTACACATTCTGCCGGCTGCTGCGGTTTCACCCTGAAACCAACCAGGATGATGTGAACGCCTGAACTGAAACTCAGAAAGTGCAACTGGAAATGTTCTGGCAGGAGAAACGCTCCTGTGCTGCTCTGAGCTGGTAGCAACTACACAAACTCTGCATGTTCGCTAGGAGAGAAGGAATCGTCGCCTCCTCCTATGAAACTGGTTTTACTTGGAAGTTGAGTTTGAGGCGTCCAGATGGCAGGAAAAGACTACAATCATCTGTTTAAGCTGCTGATCATCGGCGACTCCAGTTAGTGCATCATTTATAATCCATCTGCATCCAGTTCATGGAGGGCTGAACATACAAGTGGCTTTAAAGGACAATTCTGGCTTGTTTCAACCTGCTTTATTTCCCATTAATGTGCCAAAACAAACCAGAATTATCCTTTAACACTTTCTGCCTGCAAAACAACACATTCGTACCACATACACAGGTGGACAAAATTGTCGATTAATGAAAGAAAAACCCACAACGGTCACAGAAATAACTTGAATCTGACAAAAGTAATAATAAATAAAAATTCAGTAAAACTTAAACAATGAAATTCAGACATTGCTTTTGAACCATGGTTCAATAGAATTATTTTAAAAAATAAACTCATGAAACAGGCCTGGACAAAAATGATGGCACCCCTAGAAAAGACTGAAAATAATGTGACCACAGGGACATGATCAATCAAGGTGTGTCCTCTAATTAGCATCACAGGTGTCTACAAACTTATAATCAGTCAGTTGGCCTATTTATAGGGTTACAAGTAGTCACTGTGCTGTTTGGTGACATGGTGTGTACCACACTAAACATGGAGCAGAGGAAGAGAAGGCGAGAGTTGTCTCAGGAGATTAGAAAGAAAATTATCGACAAGCATGTCAAAGGTAAAGACTATAAGACCATCTCCAGGCAGCTTGATGTTCCTGTGACTACAGTTGCACATATTATTCAGAAATTTAAGATCCATGGGACTGTAACCAACCTCCCTGGATGTGGTCGCAGAAGGAAAATTGATGACAAATCAAAGAGACGGATAATACAAATGGTACCCAAAGAGCCCAAAACAACCTCTAAAGACATGAAAGGTGAACTCCAAGGTCAAGGTACATCAGTGTCAGATCACACCGTCTGTCATTGTTTCAGTCAAAGTGGACTTCATGGGAGCCGACCAAGGAGGACATCATTGTTGAAAACAAATAATAAAAAAGCCAGACTAGAATTTACCAGACTGCATGTTGACAAGCCGCCAAGCTTCTGGGAGAATGTCCTATGGACAGGCGAGACAAAACTGAAACATTTTGGCAAGGCACATCAGCTCTATGCTCACAGACGCAGAAATGAAGCATATCAAGAAAAGAACACTGTCCCTACTGTGAAACATGGAGGAGGCTCTGTTATGTTCTGGGGCTGCTTTGCTGCATGTGGTACAGGGTGTCTTGAATCTGTGCAGGGTACAATGAAATCTCAAGACTATCAAGGTATCCTAGAGAGAAATGTGCTGCCCAGTGTCAGAAAGCTTGGTCTCAGTCGCAGGTCATGGGTCTTGCAACAGGATAATGAGCCAAAACACACAGATAAAAACACCCATGAGGAAAACATTGGACTATTCTGAAGTGACCCTGATCTAAATCCTATTGAACATCAGTGGAAGGAGCTGAAACATGCCGTCTGGAGGAGGCACCCTTCAAACCTGAGACAACTGGAGCAGTCTGCTCATGAGGAGTGGACCAGAATACCTGCTGAGAGGTGCACAAGTCTCATTGACGGTTACAGAAATTGTTTGTTTGCAGTGATTGCCTCAAAAGGTTGTGCAACAAAATATTACGTCAAGGGTACCATCATTTTTGTCCAGGCCTGTTTCATGAGTTAATTTTTTAAAATAATTCTGTTAAACCACGGTTCAAAAGCAATGTCTGATTGTCATTGGTTAGTTTTCATAGAATTTTTATTTATTCTTACTTTTGTCAGATTCAAGTTATTTCTGTGACCGTTGTGGGTTTTTCTTTCATTAACCGAGGGGTACCAACAATTTTGTCCACATGTGTAATTTGATTAATCACAGGAATATGATGTGCTCAATCTGGTTGTGTCTCCCAAACTTTTCGGCCTTTGACCACCAACCTCACATAACCTGACACTTACAACATCCAATATCCCCAGAGGAGGTCAGATTTAACTAGTATTTTTTATTTTTTTTTGGTAATGTCTAAGACCTTTTAGTGTTTTACTTTATTCTTTAGGTTATCAAATAGCTTTAATGAACACATAAAATGAGGTAAATGAAATGAAAAATACTTTATTTATCATTATAATTTATCATCATTATAAAGTCTGAACATTAAGGCAGCAAACAGCACTTTATTTAATTACTTACCCACATCGCCGATCAACTATTTAGTGTTTAAAATATCTAAAAACTGAAAAATGCCAGCAACCATCCCCAATAGTCAAAAACACCTAACAAATTAAGTATCATATAAAAATGGTGAAAATCAAAAACATGTTCACATTAGTGAAGTGAACTCGGACACATGCTTGTTTCTGAACAGTTTTTATTTTACTTGGTTCAGATTAGAACATGTGGACATCCCTCGTCTTCTGCAGGCTGATGTTCTGTCCTTTTCCTCAGAATACCACAAGAGTAAATACTGAAATAAGAGAAGAAAAGCTCCACTGATCTTTCTGGAACATGAGCTCGTGTGCTGAGATACACTTCTGATTTACCAAAAACGTGCTATTAAGGTGTAAGTTGTAATGTTAGGATTTGTAAATTTGTATTGTACATGCTAAATTTGCACATATAAAAACCAAATGATTTGCTCTAAAAGATCACGCCGTGTTAAAATATCTTGTTCTACTTATTGGAAATGGCGGCCATCTTGAAAAAATGCTCCTGTTTTGAAGGTTTGTGTGACTAATATTATTTTTGATGCTTTTATGACAAAATCCACAATTCTCCTGATATTTGCAGTTTTCAGCTTTACTTCTGAACTCTATACAGGAGAAGAGGTTTAAAAACCAGCCAGTGAGCTAAAGTTGCTGCTCAGTATGTAAATGTTTGTGCACAGGTTAGTCTGAGGATTCTTTAGATGCTTTAGGTGCTGATTTACTCTGATTTCTATCAGGTTGGTGAAGGATGAAAAGTTATGAAAGCTCTCTTGTCTTTCCTCTTTTTTCCACTTAAAAACATTCTTATATGTTGTAAATAGACTCAAAAATCGAACTAGCAATTTAATTTTTCAACCAGTTTTGTTGATTAGTTTCATTTAGTCAGTATATTAGACACTTCAGTTCGTCAAATAATCAGAAATATAAAGAAAATGCAGCGATTTGTGCCAAATACAGCATCCAGAACCCAACAAACACTCCGAAATGATTAAATAATGAGTGAATTTGTTGAATGACTGTAAATAAATCGCAGCCTTTTTCCGAATTATAGATTTTTTAAAGCTAAAATAGCAAAAATTCTCAAGTAGCAGCTTCGCAAACATTAATACGAGCTAGTTTTGTTGTTTTCTCAGACTGCAAACTCAAATTTTGGCATTTTAACTGTTGGTCATACAAACTGAAGCACTTAAGAGGCATTACATTGGACATATTTGTCTATTTTCTGGCATTAAAACACTAAAATAATATAATTCTCAGATGTGTTGATAATCAAAGCAATTGCAATTGAAAGTTATTGATTAAAGGCACAAAACTTTACAATCAAGTGACATTTAATATTCCAACACCTACAGCAACAGCTCCGGGGTTTGTAATCGGTATACATGCACAGAAAAACAGTGTTTTCTAATCTTTTCTGTTCGGTACAGATTCATTGATTCAGTGATAATTTACAGTAACCTGGAGCTTCACAGGCAGAAATCCATCCTGACCGGGATGATTTAAAGCTGATGACTCACTGTAGGTCACCTTCATGCGAGTTATTTTTGCTCAGCGATTAGATTTCATCGCTGTGCTGCAGCCGAGCTTCACCTGTGGATGGTTTCAAGAAGAATTCAGTTGCATGCAGGCGACAGATTCAGACACGTTTCCTCCAGAATCATCTCAGAATCTTTCGTTGATAAAGTTTCCCAGAGCTTCATTTGCAAACAGGCTCAGCAGGTCACGTCTGGTCTTGTTTTAACAAACCATTGAAATGAATTAACCCACTTATTGAAGCTTTGACTCATCAGACAGGCTGCCATTTAATGGAAACCTTTTGGATGATTATGTTTTAAAGCAATAACAGAAAAAAAATCTCCATTAACAGCTTCTGAAATGTGAATATTGGATAGTTTTATTTTTTTCTGACAGTAAACTCAAAACTTGGGGTATTTTGACTGTTGGTTGGACAAACTGAAGCAGTTTTTTGTTCATCTGGACTTTCTTTTATTCAGCGTAATGAGCATTTTAGTTCATCAAATGATCTGAAATAACAGATACGGAGTCCAGAACGTAACAAACACTCGACTAAATGAGTGGATTTGTTGATGTACTAAAATCTAATGACAACCTTTGTGATATTGATGATTTTTTTAAGCAAAAAAAGCAAAAACAATTCTCTGGTAGCAGCTTGTCAAATGTGTCTTTTACCTAGTTTTCTTATTTTCATGAACAGTGAACTAAAATGTTGAGCATTTTGACTGTTGGTGGGCAAAATGAAGACATTTGTATTAATTGGAGTTTCATTTGCTCAAATATTATAGACGTTTTAGTTCAGTGAAACATCAGAAATAGCACGAAAATACAGAGATTTCACAACCAGCCCACACATCAAATGGTTCATTCATTCATTTATCAGATTTTTTGTCTGAATTTGAACGTCAGACAGCAAAACGTTTTGTTGCATCAGTTTGTGATAAAGCAAATGCGAGAATTCTACATTTTTTTGGACATATTTTCTCATATTACGCTTTTATCATCAAACTGGGTAAAGTAATGTCAATTTTCTGCAGATAACTTCATGCTGTGTTCTGCAGGTTCTCTCTAGATTGTCTTTTTAATCCCACACCTAACGCTCACATATTTCTACTGTGAGTTCAACCTTTGCTCTGATTCCTCGCTTTGTTTCACTTTTCTTATCTGGCCTCCTCCTCCTCCTCCTGTACGTTTTACTGGCAGCCGATGAGCCACTGAGGTCTTATTCAAAGTGAGTTGTTTTTATTTTTCTAATCAGCTCCGTTTCCTCCTCAGATGTGGGGAAAAGCAGCCTCCTGCTCCGCTTTGCAGACAATTCCTTCTCTGGTGAGTTAACACGACTTTATTCACACATCAAGACTTTACTCTGAGGCAGAGGAATCCAGTGTCTGCAGGTTTATTAGAGCTGTTTGAACTATCCAGAGTTTCCTCTAAAAGTCTCCACATACTCATAGACCAAGACCCACAGAACAGTAGAAAAACACAAACTCCAACACAGAGCTTCGTCTAAATGTCTTTTACTTAAGTTTTACCTGTTTGATTAATTAAAGGACAGATTTCAACATTCATCCTGATAATTGGTCACAAAAATCCTTTGTACTATTCATAAATGACAGCCCTCCTGTTATAGAGGGCAAAACATGTAAATAAATGAATGAAAAATATATTTTAGTAAGGAAATAATTAAATGATGAATTTATTTTTACATTTCTGTACATTTGGCTTTTATATTGGCTATTTCTGTATTTCTACGAATTAGTTTTTTTATCGTATTTCATTTATTTATTTATTTACGTGTGTGTTTTCTTCTACATTCACTCTTTTAATTTATTTCTAGATGCATGTATGTATTTATATTTAGAAATTTTAATATTTCTGCACATTTATTTATTTTTTTATGTATTTCTACTTTCACTTCTGTATCTGTTTATTTTCTTCTTTATGTCATTCAAACATTTACTTATATTTCTTATTTTAGTTAACTTGCTCTATAAAAATGCAAAAATTAACCCTAGAAAGGAATGTAATTATATCCATATCATTACCAAAATATATTTGCTATTTTATTTATTTCTGCATTTCTGTACAGTATGACATTTTCACTTAGGGGTGTACTCACTTTTGTTTCCATTAATGGCTGTGTATTGAGCTATTTTGAGGGGACAGTACATTTACAGTTATACAAGCTGTACACTGACTTCTTTACATCGCAGCAAAGTGTCATTTCTTCAGTGTTGTCCCATGAAAAGATATCATAAAAATATTTGCAGAAATGTAAAGACTTTTGAGACATACTTTGTATATATTTATATATTTCTACATATTTTGCCATTTTTTTGGTTTGTTTTTCCTACATTCATACACTGTTTTGCCTCTTTGTGGTGTGTTTCTGTGTAATTCTGATTCTGATTCGTGTCCTGCAGGCAGCTACATCACCACCATCGGCGTTGACTTTAAGATCCGGACGGTGGACATCGACGGAGAACGAGTGAAGCTGCAGATTTGGGACACGGCGGGACAGGAGAGGTTCAGAACCATCACCTCAACGTAAGAACATACAAACTGAGACTTCGTTTTCTCTGCAGGACTGAACATTAAACTGTGGTGCCATCAGCTTACTCTGCTTTATCTGTGTCTTTATCTCCAGTTACTACAGAAACACCCACGGTGTCATCATTGTTTACGACGTGACAAATCCAGAGTCTTTTGTAAATGTAAAGAGGTGGTTAAACGAAATCTCCCAGAACTGCGACAACGTCTGCAAGATTCTGGGTACGTCAGACAAACTACTAACAGAAACTCTTACTTTCAGTGAGTTACATGAAAAAAATCACTTGTGTCTGTTCTGCAGGATAAGGACTATTGTAAGTGCGATGGGGTTCCCTGGCCAAAAAAAACTGTAATTGTAAATTTGTGTAGAATTCTTCTGAGAAAAGGTCCCTTTTTCTTTGTAATTTCTCTGGTTTTGTTAAACTTACGCTTTCCTTTATGAGCTGTGATGTTGTTCAGAATGAACCAGAAAATAGTCGGATTATACTTTTATTCTACAAAAAACAACCCTTACAAACTTAGAATTTCCCATATTTGTAGTTATACTGAGCTGAGTTTATATTAATTACCAACTGCAGGTGCTGTCCTCAGTAGGGGCTGCAGCACAGAGGTTAAAACATGTTTTGTCCTGCTGCTTATTTTAGTGGGAAACAAGAACGACGACCCTGCCAGGAAACAGGTGGAGACCCAGGACGCTGTGCGTTTTGGGGAGTCGGTGGGCGTTCGCGTCTTCGAGACTAGTGCCAAAGAGAACGTAAATGTAGAAGAAGTAAGTCAAGGATATTCCTATTTTTCAGAATTCACAAAGTTGTATTTGGTGTATTTATACTCATTTTTGTCTTGCTGTCAATCATTATCTATCGTTATTGGTGTATCTTCGCACGTATAGTTATTGCTCTACATTTTCACATTTTACTCCCAAGTGAATCCCTCAGAACTGTTAGAAATCCTGTGTGATTTATTATTTTCATTATTTAACTGTTCATCTTTAACAATATTCTGCTGTCAAAATGCCAACAAATTATGAGAGGCTCAGTTTTTTAAAAACATTTATCTGAAACGTCTGCAGGGTCGGTGATATCTAAAGTTTTCTTCTTAATGAAAATTCTACAAGGCAGTGTTGTGATACATCGTTTGACCTGATGGTGGCGGCGTTATCTCACTGTTTAAATAAGTAAACTCAGACACACTGATACCAAAGTCAGTAACATGATGCTGCAGCACCTCAGTGTCAGGTTTAGTGCAGAACAGCATTTTAGGGGTTTGCTTAGAGATAAATCTGAGGGATCCGCTCCGAAAAAGTTGCAGCAACAAGATCCTAATATCCGACCAAAGCATGTTGAGAAACTCCTGAAGAACCAGTCTGTTTGGTTTTGTTCAGATGTTCATGGCCTTCACCCACATGGTTCTCCGGGCCAAGAAGCAGAGCCAGAACCGAGCCGAGAGGGAACGAGAGAGGGAGAAGGACACGGTGAACATCAACGCCCAGAGAGACCGAGACCGCAGGAAGAGAGGGAAGAAGTGCTGCTGAGGCGCCGCCCATCCACCGACCCAAAAACATGAACTGCATCCGGATCAGATCGAAGCCTTCGGAGCGATTCTTCATTTACTGCAAAACCTAAAGTGAGGGAGTTTCAGTCTGCAGCACTGAAGCATGAAGCAGCTGGGAGTTAAAGGATCATTCTGGTGTTTTTTCACATGTTTAAAGGTGTTTGTTCTGCTGGTTGTGGAAGATGGAGGCTGGATATCAATGTTCTCATCAACTCCTCACTGCACAAACGTGATGTGAATCTCTAGTCTTTATCCGCGTCGATTGTGGGGAAGTTTTGAGGGTTAAAATATGAATTCCGCACAATTTAGCAGCGTTCAAAGTCATATAAGATGACGGAAACCTGAACAAAAACCCTGTCACTCTCAATTTTTTCTGCTTCCTCAGTAAATTTGCAGCCATTCTGGTGATTTTGGTGAACAAGATATTGATTTTGTCTCAAGTTGGAAATATCAAAGGAAATATCAGCCTGTTTGCTTGTGGATGTTCCTGCTTCTTGCATGAAGGCGAACAATCTCTAAAACATCTAACTTCTTGTTTTCGTGCCAGCATCATTTTTGATTCCTACGAAATCTACTGGTTGCATTTGGGAATAATTATTCTGATTTCAGTGACCTCTCAGCTCTGCACTTTGTCCTTGTCATCTGCTGAAAAATGGCTAAATTATCTCTGTGGTGGTTCTTGTGCTAGAACTGAGACATCTGCAGATTACTTTTGTGATTAATTATTCAGAAAACTTGTTGAATCTCTTGCTGACGTCCTCAGATGAGTGTAACCCGGAATATTCAGTTTACAGTTACGTGGGCACAAAGTAAATCCTGGAGCCTGCAGACACTCACATAAAGGGATTGTTTCTATAATACTTTGTTTTTTCTCTCAGTAACCTGAGATGTGAGTTTTGTAATTATAGGAGGAGTTTGTAAACCCTCATCTGTGTCTGTCAGGCACAAATCTGCATCTCTGAAAACTAAATGACTCACCGACTTCTGCGGAGTCTGATTAGATCGACTGAAGCTTCTTTATTCCTGGATGCATCAGTAACGCATCTGATATTGAAGCATGGCACCTTTAAATAATTTCAGTTCAGTGTCGGGAGGCAGAACAGCTGCAGATGTGTAAAAAAAAAAAAAATCCTCACATTTAGGCTGCAGCTGATTGTTCCCACTGTTGATTACTGTCTGGATTTATCAATTATTTGGTCTTTAAAAGTCAGAAAATGTTGAAAAATGTCCATCAATGTTTCTCAAAGCCAGAGAATTCCAAAGATATTGAGTTTAGTGTCACAGAGGAGGAAAGAAACGATTAAATGTTCACATTTTAGAAGCAGCAGCCACTGAATTTAGAATGTTTTAATCTATAAATAACTTAAACTGATTGATTGTCTGAATAGTTGAGGATAAATTTAATGATCGACAACTAAGCGATTAGTCGTGCAGCTTTACACATGGGCTTTACTGTCTGAGTGTTTTCTCCCAAACCAATGTTCATATTCGTCAGAGGAAAATTTCAGAAAATGTGACGTTTGAGGGCGTTTGTAGAATATTTGGTTTGAGTTTTTCTTTCAGAAACACCTTAAAAATGTACCAGTGATCCGAAAAATTCTGTTTCATATTCTTAATTATTTTAGGTTTTGCTTTTATGCTCCCCAGAGGATGAATACTTGACTTTTCTTTGTGCAGCAGAAAAAATTAGCAACCAGATTTCAGTTTCAACTCGACAGCTGCCTAATAATCAAACTAAAGGGAATTTAAGTCGTATGTGTTTTGTTAAAATCTGTTTAAATCGCTAAACTTGGGAAAACCTGAAAATCGAGCTCTCTTTCCTGTGCCGCTACAAAATAAAAGCATAAAAATGCTAAAAATGCACAGAATAATCGCTGGCGTTGCCTGACATGTGGGTTACAACAGTGATGTTTCATATTTTAGTGCAAAAACACCTGAATGTTCCTGTACCTTTAACTCCTGCTGTTTTCTGCTCATGTTTGTCTTAATCCAGAACACGTATTTAACTCTGAAAGGGAACTGACGATACTAAAACCTAACAGGAGTGAAGAGTTAAACTCCACCGTACAGTCCAAAGTGTTTTAATGTGTTTTAATGTAAACTGAAATGTGTCTGAATCTAAATAAAGCAATAAAGCCAGTGATTGTCAACCATAATTAATGTAAAATAAAGAATAAAGTTGAAGCTGCTTCTGTTGATTAAATTAAAACCAATATTTTGCTATTAAATTTGACCTTTATTCTGAAATACAGTGAATTTAGTCCTCCAGACGACTTTTCTAATTGTGTAGTTTTCAGTAGTATTTTCTGTATGTGAGTTTAAAACTAGTTCAGCTTTAAGAGCTGCTGATTCTCTGCAGCTGCAACTGAAAAATACACAAACTATATTTAAAAATCTTAAACTTTCTTCTAGCTTCCTTGTGATTATTTGGAAATTAAATAACAGCAGTGATGGAGAAAGATTCAGATACTGAAGGATAAATAGCATCAAAATGTGTTTTAATGTCAGTTTTAAGCACAGAAAAATCACCTCTGTGCCTGTTTTTTCTCAGTATTTTATTACTTAGAGACTTTTTTAGTCATTAAATCTACAAAAAATACAACAGTACGAGAAGATTATTGTTATATGACATTTATATAGTTGCTAAAAATCAAATGCAGGAATGTTTAATAAGGTTGTTTAGTAGTTTTTTTGTTTTAAAAATGGAAAGTATTATAAATGCTAAGACCGAGTTGCACTAATGAGTTTTAATTGTTAAACCTGATTAAATCCTGGTTTAACTTTAAATTAAGTTGCCTCAAACTTGAAAATAAGTTTGGGGGTGTGTTGATCCATAAATCCTGCCACAAGTTAAGAGATGCTAAGCAGAGGTTACGTTTGTGCACCTCTTTAATACCTACAAGGTCTTGACAACACAAAAATGAATTGTTTTCTTTCTTTAATAATTTATTTTGATCTTAATTTGGGTAAATAAATACCTCCTTACTTTTTAAATTAAATTTATTTTACATCAATAAACCTGAATTTACTTTTTCATTGTGCAACACAGTCCTGCTTCATTTAAAATAATTTTAAACTGAGTTTCATTGAACTCTGAATCAAACTATTTTTTTCTAATCATCGTTTTTCTTGGTGCAAACCGGTCGAAAGTTTTGAAAATCTTTTCCAGGACTACAGACACCTGAAAATCACAGTTAAAGTAGCAACTGAGTAGTAAATAGAAACTTGTGAAACTTAGATTTTTGTCTCATTTGTGATTTCACCCCTTAAACTCACAGAGAGCGAAATAAAGGTCCTGGTAAAAGTTAAACATTTCCTGAAATCCTGTCAGGATTTTTTTTTTTTTACAGAATCTGTTATTAAATTTAAATCTGGTTAAATGTCCCAACAAAGTGGTGCCTCACAGATGAGTAGTTCATGGAGTGTTGGAAATGTGAAAATCCCACAATTTCTTCTGGTTGCTTTTTCAAGCTGCCTGAAAATGTGAAGCTGTGTGTAAAAATGTTGCGTCTCTGGTTGAAACAGTTCACACAAACCCACAAGAGAAATCAAAAAAACTTTTTATAATTAGAATGAATCAACACGTGAACTTTTTCAACGTCCAGCTTCAATGTCCTGAAACAAACCCGTCACAGAAAAACTCGCTGTATTCATCGATTCCTCTCTTCAGGGGCCGATATTTTCTCAGGTGTTTATAGAGTCAAATTCATCTTTCCCAGTGTGCTTGAATGCAGCGTGACACCATCAGTTGGACTTGGGGAGTCTGTAGACGCCGGCCGACACCATCAGCTGATGCTCGCGGACCTTCTTCTGCAGAAAGGCCTCCAGCTCGTTGACGTCCATCTCCGTGACGACGGGTCCCGTGGCGACGAACATCCGCAGCATCGAGTGGATGCGGTCCAGCGTCATGCTGTCCAGGTTGGTGAGCATCGCCTGGATGTAGGCCCAGAACAGCTGCAGAACCAGAACCAGGTGATTACTGGATGTTTGTGCAGGTGAGCAGACTTTATTTATTATTTTGGCTCCTTTAAAGGACAATTTAAAGGTTCAGACCTGCTTTTAAAGTTCAGATTAAATCCTATTTCACGATTATCTAAATGTGAAAATCATCAACAAGAACCAGCTGAACTAAAAGCATATTTATCAGGTGCATTTATTAAGTTAAAAAATTAATTATTTTTCAATAAATTAATGTATTATTGATTGTATTGTCAGTTTTTAACAGTTTGATCTGATTAGCTGAGCTCTGATAATCAGCTGCAGCTATTTTAATAATCAATTAAATTAATTTTTATGTAAATTTGCAAAACGTGTAGTTCCAGCTTTTCATATGTGACAATCTCTTGTTGTTGTTTTTTTGTCTCACTTTGGAGTAAATGAAATATTTCAGTGATTTTTGTACTGCAGATGAAAGAAAACATGTCATTTGCTGTTTTTAAATCTTTAAATTTTACCTGTCAAATATTTTAATAGTCAGTTAAGCTGTTCAGTTATTTTCCAGTTCAAAATAATAATTTAAAAAATACCCATTTTCAGATTCTAGCTTCTAAATATCAACTGAAAATAGCTGCATCACTGAGAACTGTAAATAATCAGCAGGTTATTTTAGGCCTGACAATTCTTAATTTAGTCTAAAATTTAACTTACTAAGGTCTTAAATGTGCTTTTTTTTCACTTTACATTTTAGAACCAACATAAGTGCAACAGCAGGTGAGAAATCCTACTTAAGGCCTTTGTAAGTCTACATTTCTGTGTTTTCCTGGCTGTACCTGTAGCTTCTCCTCCCTCTGCTCGGACTGGGTGGTAGTGTTGGAGTCTCTCTCCTCGTCGCTGTCGATCAGCATCACTCCTCTCTCCAGCTTCTCTTTGGACGATCCCGTCTCCACCACGTAGTAGCGTCCACCGGCCTCCTCCCTCAGGACGCCGTGTTGCTGCCACAGCGCCAACTTCCTGTGCAGAAGCTCCTTTGGGGCTCCGAGCTTCAGGCTGAGCTCCTCCAGAGTCCAGCAGCCTGAAACAGAAATAACCCTGATCATCTGCTGATATCACTAAAATGATGCCATTCATCAGCCAGAAACTGGAAAAAAAAAAAAAAACAACAGTAAGAATCGTCTTGTGAAAGAGCTACACGGTGGAGCTACATTCTGGAGCAGATATTAGATCTGTTTCCAGTTGTTTTTGTCTCCTGTGATGGAAAATAAACCAAAGCTCGTACTTTTGTCCTGGAAGTGCAGGATGATGGCGGCGTGGATCGGGGACACAGTCAGGTGGGTCAGCGTTCGGTCCTCCAGCTCCACGTCCAGAGTGACGGAGCCCAGATGAGGCTTCCAGCTCAGCGTCCTCATGGCCTGAAACCAGACACAGAAAACTGAAAACTGAAGCTGTATTTCTGGATGCAACCAAATAAGAGGCAAAAATGTGTTGACTGAAATAATAAAAAAAGAAATAACAAATTACATTTAAAATCCAAAATCATAAAATGAAAAAAATTAAGAAAAAATATCTAACTTGTTCTAATTTTTTTCTGAGCAATATCTGGTACAAGAATTTCCTTTCCTTCAGTGCGTCCTTGAATGCACCAACAGGCAAACTGAGTTCTCTGCAACAAGTTTCACCTCAGTCCTACTTCTGCCAGCTGATTTTCATGTTGCAGTGAAGCTAAATTACGGAAATCAACTAAACAAAATTAAAATTAGTTTCTAAAAATTCATTTAAATGTAAACTTGAACACCTAAAACATGTAAAAGCACCACTGCTACCATCCTTAACAGAGTGATTTATGTTGAACTCCACCTTGAGCTTCTCGTAACGGTGGGTATAGGCCTCCATGGCCTGGCAGACCACCGGCGGCAGCTCCAGCTTCTCCTCCTTCAGCGGAGGCCAGAACTCGGACGACAGGATGATGGCGGACAGCGACAGCGGCGGCTGCTCGTCCTCGCTCAGCCTCGACTCTTCCTCGCGGATGTTACTGTTGATCCTGCGAGAGTCGGCCATGTCCTGAAGACACAATGAAACTCTTTACGAAAAAAAGAAGGCTCTAAATTTGCAGGATGACACTAATTCTGTTTCCTGTTTTTACAGATATGACTCAGGAAACACCCCGGTCCCTTCTTCTTTTTACAATATTTTTTATTCAGTGCTTAATGTCTCCATCTGTTTATTCTACCTGCTTGCTTTTCTTTAGACTTGATATTCATTCTGAATTTTTGGTTTGTTTCTAAATATGTTTTTACCTTCAGCATGACCTCGCAGTAATGCATGTGAGACTCGCCGAACCGCAGCTTGAGCAGCTCCACGTTACGAATCTCCCTGAAAACACACAACAGGACAAAACGTGACGATATGAACATGAGAAAACCCAGAAAATACTCAATTTATACGCCAATACAGTTCCCTATATGACTTTCTGTGTGGACGCATGTGAAGATACATATAAAACAAATACAAGTCAAAGGTTCAGCTTTAAACTGAGACTGTAAACACACTGTTTATCAAATTTTTTTAAAAATCTAGTGTTTTTCGAGAGAACTATAGTCATTCAGAGAGTTAAAAATCTATTGCCTGAAAACAAGGCTGCAGTCGGATTTGAACGGCCTGTTATTTTAAAAAAAAACACACAAAAAAAAAAACACTACTAATCAGCCAGAAACTATAAAAACGGAACAAATCTTCTGGTTTTCAACTTTCTGATGGTCCACGAATGCATCATGTGATCATGGGAAATTCAACTTCAGTTATTTCTTTTTGTTATGATTTCAGTCATTCTAACTGTGTCACACTGCATAGAAGACAGTTTTCTCTACTTCTAGTCATGGTTGTTGTGTTTCCAGAGGTACAGTACTTCATATTGCAGCGTAAAATGAGCCCACAGTTATACCTGGCAGTGTTGTAGTTGAGTTGGTGCAGCAGGCGGTCGGCCAGCACGGCTCTGTACTCGTCTATGAAGATGTCCTTGCTGCCGTAGATGCTGACCAGCAGGCTGATGATGTCCGACGAGCGCCGCTTTGAGCCCATTTTATCTGAAAAACAACCAGAGGGAACACATGAGTGAAAGCCAGCCGCAGCATATGCCCGGATGTGACGCGTTTACTGACCAGGCACGGCGTCGGTCGGGTCCGGAGTCCAGTCCTCGGGGTCGTTGCCTTCTTCGTCGCTATCCTGCATCTCCAGAGTCACCGGGTCTCCTCTGGACAGCTCAGAGGCCAAGTCAGTGCAGCCCTCAGCATCTCCAGTTAGACCGGCCACGATCTGCCTCACCGTGTCCTCACGAGTCCTGAAACACACCACAGGAGCTTTTATACACCTTATATGTGGTTCATAATGAGCTCTAAGAACATGAAATTTACAATACTGGAGCACAAAGATCAGCCAGCAGTGAATAAACTTCATATCAGCAAGATCATAGCTCTTATAAATGTTACCAGGAGGTATCAGGGGTTAAAAGAGCTATTTTTAGCTACCATGAGCCACCACAACCTAAAAGCAGCTATCTGTAGCTAACAGGACCTGAGAGGAGCCACGTCACCACAATAATAAATTACTCCTGTATTAATAATAATCATTAAAGGACTGACCTGAGGTATTTGCGGATGGGCTGGCAGGCGACCTGCAGGATGACCATCGATGGGTCCAGTTCTCTGAGGGCTTTGATGGCCGAGATGTAAACGGTGAGGATGTCAGAAGTGTGAACACCTGCAGACACATACACCCAGTAAATACAAACTTAACTCATTTTAAAAGAGCAACGTGCTGAATGACACTAATTCTCTCTTTTGTTTTTTACATATATTAGTCATATGAGGCAGGAAAAAAAAACAACTCATTTTCATGTCTGCAGAAACAAAAACTCACCAGGATGCAGCAGTCGACTTTCAAAAGCAGATTTGAGTGAAGTGAGGAGCTGCTGTCTCTGGTTGGTTCTCTCCAGACAAAACTTCAGATCCTCTATTGCAGCTTTGGATTCTGGGAAATCTGAAGGAGACAGAAAACACAGGAAAAGCTAAACATGCTTTAGAATTACAGAATTTTTGACGACAGATGTGTTTATTGAGCAAAATCATAAGTCAGACAAGTATTATCAGATAATGAAACATTGGGAAGTTCACAACAAAAGGTTGAAGAAAAGTTCTGGGAATTATACCGCTGAGTATTACAGACTGTTACCATGGAAACACAATGGAAACAAGGTTTTAGCTACGCATTAGCATCAGGGTCTGGTAGCTAACTCTTTAGACTATAAATATATCTGTGTTTACTTTTGTTGAAACGGTTTAACTTGCATTAGATTTTGTCTAAGCACGTCTTTAGCTCTGTCTAACCTCTGATGATGCTGAACAGTTCTTCGATCCTCATGTTGACGTAGATCCTGCAGAAGAACTGATGCATGTGACATCTCCACTGCTTCAGGACCGAGCTGGCAGCCGGGCCGGTCTGGACACCGGGACCACTAGGAGCTGCCGGGACCGGACCGTCTCTGTCTGCCTCGCTGGCAAACACTTTGCTCAGCCAGCCGAGCACCAGCTCCAACCACTGCTCACAGAGACACACAGGTCAGAAAGGTACCAGCTGATCAAAGGTGAGATGTGACGCTGGTGTTGCAAGATGCTTCACCTCCTGGAACTCGAGCAGGAAGGAGCGCTCATACTCGCCCCGGCAGTGCTGCTCCATTCGCTGCTCGATGAGCTTGTGGAGGATGGAGGTGACAGCCTCGGAGCTGACCCACTCCAGCAGTTGCAGCCTGGACCTGGAAACAACACAATAATCCACAGCAGGTATATATTAAATGGAAGCAGCAGAACTTACACACTCAAAGTGTATTCAGAAATTTTCTAGGTCCCCAGGTAAACCTATTAACTTTTGGTGGCTTGGAGCAAACATGAGCAATCAGTAATTAACAGGAGCTATCGTTAACTAACAGGAGCCTTGAGGAGCCATGAGGAGCCATTCACCGTCTCCTCCTGATTCACTCACAGTATGTGGCTGAGCTCCTGCAGATGTCCCAGAGCCTCCTGACACCAGCACTGAGGTGTCGGGACCTCACAGCCTGGGCAGGACCCTCCTTCAGGGCCCTCTGGGGCCTCTGCACCATCCTCGTCTCCGCCCTCCTGGTTCATGTACACGGTGAAGGTCCTGCTGTAGAACTCCAGCACTCGCTCCTGGAGGACCGGGGACGGTGAGAAGAGGAGGAGGGCCCTGATGGTTGTGAAGGCTCGGTCCTGGAGGCCCCGGGGCCCCGGACCACAGAGACCCCCACGGCCCTCATCCTGCCACGTCCCCAGCTTCTCCAAACCACCTGACAGGAGGAGATGTCTTAAATATACTGACGTTAACAGAGAAAATAATCTATCAACTCTTTTTCTACTCACCCAGGAAAGGTTCCAGGCACTCCAGCAGAGTCCTGAAGGTGGTGAGCAGAACCAAGGCCCGGTCTTTCTCCTCCAGCTCGTTTTCAGGCTGCTTCAGTCCAGCCCAGAACTCAGGAACCACCGAATAGGACAGACGTGTCTGTAGAGACTCCAGCAGCCAGGCGCCTAGCAGCCGACCCAGACCCTGACTGCACAGCAGGGCCAGAGAGTTGGAGAGGCTCTGTTCCGAGCCTGAGCAGCCAGGAGACACCTAAACATGACCAAAACATGACACGACATGCTGAGGTTAGCTGGTGTGTCTAAATGGTCCGTAGGTGTGAATGTGAGTGTGCTTGGTTGTCTGTCTCTAAGTGCAGCCCTGTGATAGACTGGTGACCTGTCCAGGGTGTCCCCTGCCTTCACCCTGAGTCAGCTGGAATAGGCTCCAGCCCCCCGCAACCCTAGTAAGGATTAAGCGGTGTATAGATAAAGGATGGATGAAAGACCAAAACATGGCAAAACGCGACCTAAACAAGAAATAAACATGGCCTAAACACAATCTGAACAGGACCCAGATTTGAGAAAAACAGGACCCGAACAGGACCAAAACATGACCAAAGTGTGACTAAAAGCAGACAAATATTTGACAAAAATGTGACCAAAACGTGACCAAAACTTAGCCTAAATATGACCATATCGTGATCTAAATATGACCAAAACATGACCTAAATTTTACCAATACATGACCCAAACTAGACCTAAATATGATCAAAAATGGCTGTTTTGCACCTCTTTGTGGTCCTTTTAGGTTTCTGTGTGGTCTTTTTGTGTTAATTCTGTTGTGTCAAGGTCATTTTGTATCATGCTGTGGCTGTATTTATCTTTTTCACGTTCATTTCCTGTTTTAATAATTGATTTGTGTCTCTTTCAGGTTGTTTGGACTGGTTGATTTTTTTTGGCTCTGTGATCGTTTTAGATGATTTTGCGTCTCTTTGTGGTCATTTGAGTAGTTGGCTCACTGATGGGTAACTTGTTGTTTCACTAAAATAACACAGTATACATTAATATTTAGTCTGAATGCATAGACACAAACCAACAGAGACAGAACAGACACCAGCACAGACAGAAAAACATCACAGGAACAGCAAAGACAGACAAAACATAATGTAAGCCGAATTGAACCGAATACTCCTGCTGACTAGTTAAGAGCCCTCGGTTATGTCTTGTTGAGAATAAACCATCGCTAGAAGCAAGAAAACATTAAATCGGATGATATCCAAATGGGGTTCGGCTGCAGCGGTTTCTTCTGTTGGCTGCTGGATCGTATCCTGTGCTAAAACCCACTCACCAGGGCTGTAGTGACGGCTTCCCAAGCATCAGCGACCTCCTGTTGCGTTCCCGGTCCAGACATTTCCACACAGTCTGATTCCATAACAGTTTCCTCCATTTTCTCAGAGTTTGTTCACAAAAGACGAACTCGCTTGTATGAACACGACATTTAAACTTCGGCTGGTTATAACGGGTTATAACGTCTCACACGGACACGTACAAACACACATTATGCCTGAGGAGAGTTTATAATAAAGTCTAGAAGTAATTATTACTCAAATCAGTAACAGACTTTGGTTATTAAATTAAATTATCGTTACATTTCGCTTCCTTTCGTATCGCGGGTTTATTTTTTTCTTCTTCGTGGACGTTCTCTTCTTCTACTGGTTTTTATGCTCAGACGCTGGCTGCTGCCTCCACTGGTAACAACTGGTTACTGCCTCACTGGCGTCATTGTGTTTTACTGTTTGCGTGTGTTTGTATTAAAAAAATGAACAATAAGTAACACGTACTAAAACAAAAACTTAAATTAGTGAAATATAATTGACATGATGATATATAATTATCAAATGAATTATGGGTATTGTTTTTATCTTACATATGGAATTTGTCATGTTTTTTCACTTAATTGGAAAATAACATGTATGCAAAAAGATAAGAGAACAGTTTTCACAACAAAACTTGTAAAATAGATTTGCTGTTAACGCCTGCAGCCACTGGAGAGCATTGAACAGTCATACCCAGTCAAATTAGTACTTTTTGTCTAAATACATAAAGCTTTAAAAGTTTTTCCACCCAAATAGTACTTTTAATAACAAGTACTGGGTTATAAGGGTTTCATTTCACCAAAACATTAGTTTCTGTTCAAGTGTTTTTAGTTTTAAACGTTTAATCATCCCCAAAATGTATTTATTTATTTACTTATTTTTATTTTTATTTTTATTTATTGCCTGTGTCTGGTGCAAAAAAAAGCTCTCGTTAGGAGTAAATAAGTGGCCCCCATGTTATCCGCCCCCCCAAAAAGAGTTAATGATAAACGACAGTCCTCCAAATTTGGTTTTGAAGCTACATCCTCCTCATTTTCCAATATTGTTTTGAAAGGTCTGTATGGTGACGCTACATCCGGTTAACAGCAGCTGTTAGCAGTTAGCTCAGAAACATCATGACGGCGGCGGAGTGCGAGTGAGTCTCTCATAATTCTGACCACAAATCCTCTGAAATTTCATGACACCTTTTGAATTGGTCTCCAGAAAGTTCTCCGTAAAAAATATGAGCAAATGTCGCAGGTCTGATTTAGTAAGCTAGCGTAGAGCTAAGAGGCTAACGTTGAGCTAACAGACTAACGTTAGCGTGGTGTGTGAGCGTTAGCCGGTTATAAAATGTCTCAGAAATGCAGCAACAACACGAAATAACTAGTGTCTTCTTCTTTTTCACAGTGTCCAGTCTGAGATCGAGGTGCTTCAGTCCATTTATCTGGACGAGCTGCTGGTCGGCCGCAGTGAGGACGGGTGAGTTAGCTGCTAAAGGCTGCATTTTGCTGCATTAGCTTTGGCTCTTATTATTTGCTGATATCTAATAGCAGTGTATGTCAGGTGTGAGGAGGCAGCTTTGTGACAAACACTCTGTTTGGGTCTCCACAAGATGTCCCCCAGTGATGTTTGGGTAAAATAGAAAACTGCTCCCAAAAGCTACAGGTTTATCCTTCACTATTTCTGTCTGCATAATTTGATTTTGCACAATTTTGTCAGAAATTTGCACCATTTGCAGGTCCTTCATCCTCCATCTTGTGTCTCGTATCTAAACGCAGTTTCCAGACCTGTTTTAGTTGATATTAAACTCATCTGTTGTCAAGTTGTGTCTTATCAAACTGCTGTATTTTGATTTCATGTTGATTCGTAAAGTTCACATTAGATCCAGGGCAGATAAATACCAATGTTAAATTTATTTGTTTTAATTTTGTGTCCCTTTTGATTGGTTCTTTATGATCTATTTGCATCTCTTTCTCTTTTTTTTTGTCGTTGTTGCATCATTCTGTGATTATTTTTAGTCTCTGTAATCAAATTGCAACCCTTTCTGGCTTTTTAAATCTTTTTATGGTCCTGTTTTGTTTGCTTGTTGTCATTTCATCGCTGCGTGGTTGTATTTGACCACTCTTTGTGGTCTCTTTCCTTCTTTTCATGGTTGTTGATGTGTGAGTTTAGATAAATCCCAGGAACTTCCATATAAAGAAACTGGGCTTTTCTTTAGGGTTCTTAAAGACATTTGACTTGTTATCTAAGAGGCTATCTGAGTGCTTCTACTGCTCAGAGCTGAAAAGTGTTTTAGATAAGAAGTTACACGTCTTCAGGAACCTGAAAGAGAAATCTAGTTGCTTTTTACAGAAACTTTTAGGAATTACAGAGAATCTACAAGGATAAATACTAATGATGCACTTCTCAGAATCTATCCCTGAAACTTTAGTTTCTCCTTCTAAGCTCAACCATTGAGGACACTTGTTTTTTGAATAATCATAAAGGGTGTGTTAGAGGCTTCCTGTAGAAACACTTAAGACATGACTCATCTATATTAGTTAGACCAACACATGCAAAACAGTTAGAGAATAATAAAAGACCTTCTAAGCTCACAAAGGCACCATCATTCTACTTTTTTTTCCATACATCGACTTTATTGATTAGTATGAGCACTGATGGAACAATGAGTGAAGATTTCCTCTCTAATTCATCTTAAGTCATTGATTTTGATTTATAAGTTTTAAAACAATAAGACAACAATACAGAACATAGCTGTTAACACACATACATATAGTAAATATACAGTTTACACTGTATGTACACATGATGAAACATATAATACAACCAAAAAGGTGTCAGCCGAAGCCAAAATCCTTGTATGCTGACTTTTATCACATCCATTATGACCTAATTTAACTTATGGAAGCTGCACAGTCCAGACAATAATAATATACATATTTATGCTTATTCACATGGACACATTGCTGTTGTGTTGTTGCTGCAGAGGCTGGGAGGTGAGCCTGGTTCTGTATCCTTCCACAGCCGAGGATTCTGTCTCCCAGTTCGTCAGACTCACTCTGACTTTGACCCTCGATCAGCAGGTGCGTCTCCATTATCTCAGCCTGCACAGACGCTGTAAAATATGAGATAGTTCTGGCTTTTTGAAACAGGTTTCATGTCAACATTCACAGTTAGGGTGTATCAGTCATGTAATGTGAAGAAAAAAAGTCTATGATTTTAATTTACATAAGCTCAAAATCATCCACTAGTTCCTGCTGAAGATGTAAATCTTTAAAAGAGCAAAGATGTTGTCACCTGATGCAACACTGTGGCTTAGTTTCTGCTTTTAACTGACAACAGTGGAGCTCAGTCACAGTCATATTGATGGAAATTGTTGACTTTGTAAACATATTTGCTCAAGCAAATGTTTGAGCTTCTTTGATAGAGTGCCTACAGATAAAGGTAACATAGTTACAGCACCACAGTTCAATAAAAATATCATTAAATGTAATGGTCTTATGTGGAAAAAGTAATTGCAGCCTCATCCTGAGAAGCCAGTATTACCTTCTTCAGCAGAAATGGCTTCCTGTAGATGTTTTGCATTATTTTCCATCATCTCTGACAAGTTTTCTGATATTTTTCCTGCAAAATTCCATCAGCTGTAAGAAGTTTGAGGTTTTTGTCCTACATGTACTACCTTATTCAAACCCCCCACAGTATTTAATTAAGATTCAAAACTGGGATTTTCCATCAACCTCCATTTCTTCTCTGTCGGCTCTCTCGTTCACTTGAACACTTCTGCTCTACATTTTAATATAACAGATTTCAAGATGTGATAAATCAGTTATTTACATGATTAACAGAGAATCCCTTGTACATTTTGTATTTACTTTCTCATATGACGTTATATCAGACTTACAGACAGGCATTTATGCTGCTCTTTTCTCTGTTCTGTATGTTCAGTATCCTTCGTCTTCTCCAGCCATCTCAATCCACAACCCCCGCGGACTCTCTGATGACAAACTCAGCAGGTAACAGAGTGACTCATTTACCAGAATCACTCATTTCTGCCAAAAAAAATAAAAAATCTTCATCACTGAATGTAAAATCCTGTAATCTGATGCAATTCTTTTCCCTTAGTGTCCGAAGGTGTCTTCAGTTGGAGGCTCAGTCCTGTCTGGGTTCACCGGTGCTGTATCAGCTCATTGAGGTCACTATTTATACTGTTTATTTTCCTATGATTAGAAGAGAATATGTAGCTTCAGAGGACTGATGATTTCTTTTTCTTCCTCCAGAAAGCGAAAGAAATCCTGACTGAAAGCAATATTCCCCATGGAAACTGTGTCATTTGTCTCTATGGCTTTAAGGTGAGGCTGTGTTCATGATTTTCTCGTAAAGCGTTTCATTTTTGGATTTTTTTCCAGCGTTCCGTACATTCAGCAGTCTTCCTCCTCACTTGTGTCGACTTTGTTGAGAAACTTGAGCATATATTTGATTCCTTTTTATGAGTACCTCCTTTTACTAACAGTTCTTTTGGTTTTAACCAAACTATTCTATTTATGTATGTAATTATATTTTTTGATAAATTTACTGTCATTTTATAGACTTTACCTGTTTTGTGAAATTACAGCTAAAATCCCGAAAAAATACACTATAAATAATATCCTTATCAAAAATCTGTATTTTTACAAATAGTAATTTGTTCTTTTACAATGTGTAACCAGCAAAATTACAATATTTTCACTCTATTTAAACCAGCTAGAAATGATGTTATTGTACAGATATTTGCTGTTATTTTCCATAGCATGACAGTAGTCCACTGTTTAATGCATTATTCTGGCACCCTCTGCTGTCTGTTTGCATCTCTTTCTGTTTGTTTTGCACCTCTATGTAGTTGTTTTGCAGTGTTTTGTGTTCATTTTACATCTCTTTTTAGTTGGCTCACACCCTTTTCTGGCTGTTCTTCCTTGTAATCATTTTGCATTTATTCTGTTTGTTTTTTTTTGCAGTCATTTTGAAAGACTTCGTGGTTGTATTTGAATCTTTTGTGATCTGTTTGCTTCTTTTTATGGTTGCTATGCCAGTTTAGACAAATACCAATGTTGGACTGATCAAAATTTATCCTGGAAACTTCGGTTTCTTTTCCTCCACTCAACCAGTGAGACTAATGTTGTTTTTGTCTAGTAAGAATAATAAAGGGCGTCATATCAGCTTCCTGCAGAAGTCGAATCTTGTGCCTTAAGCACTTTCTTGTCTGCAGTTATTTCCTGAAATCTTCCAGAAATCTGCTAAAATTCTACTTGCTTCTGTTCATCAGGAGGGCGAGACATTCAGTAAGACCAGCTGCTACCACTACTTTCACTCCCACTGCCTCGGTCGCTACGTTAGCCACTCGGAGAGGGAGCTCCGGCAGCGGGAGAAGGAGCTGGAGGAGGACAAGACCAGAGACCAAGCTGACTATCAGGTCAGATATCAGCCGCTGCACTGATAGTGAGTCGCTTCCATCAGAGAAACCCTAAATCCTCACTGTGTCTCCTCTGACAGGAGCTGACTGTGGTGTGTCCGGTGTGTCGAGAGCCACTGACGTATGACGTCGACCAGCTTCTGTCGGCTCCTGCACCTCAGTTGCCCGAGGTGAAGTCAAATGCGCTGTTTCACTATCAGCAGAAGGACAGTTACTGCATCATGAATAAACATTAACAGGTTCTGCGTATGTCTCTCTTAGGTCGACGAGGCTGCGATGGGTTCAGACTTTCAGCAGAAGTGGTGTGAACTCCAGAAGCTTCTGGAGAAACAGAGGTGCAAAGGTGGAATCATTGACCCAGAGGTGGAATCCAACCGCTTTCTCATCCATATCAACGAGGTACGAATCAACTTTGGGATTTAATGGATGCATTCACGTAGGCTGCAAACCGTATAAATAACTAAAAACACACTAAAGAGATCTGTTAACCGCACTCATCAAGCATAATGCAATTATCCAACGACTTCTCAAGTGACAATAGTTCAGCAGAAGATGTGGAAAAAAGCTTATGTCTGTTATTTTGAGTCTAGACTGATTGTTGGTGTCAGACCAGCTGGTTTTTAGGATTTCTCAGGATAATACTGCAAAGGAAGTTTGACCTATCCAGGCTCTCTTTGCGTTAGCTAGCTCAACAAAACCTAAAATCTTAATGAGAGCTCATGGGTTCTACACTTTTCTTCATTAACCAAGTTTTCTTCATTCTCCCTGAAACAGAGGCATGCAACTCTACACTTAAAGAGGAACATGTTTTTATAATGGAGAGATATGAGGGATGTAAAAATGTATCAGTAAAAAGAACAATGCTGGTGGAAAACTGTCATTGCAACAACTGTGCACTAGAGCTCTAGAACTTTACATCTTATACGTTCAGAGATCAGCGTTTAGGTCTGACGCTGTCCCATAATGAAGAAGACATTGAAATCATTGTAGTGTTTGTTCAGATTCGTGAAATTAATGTTACTGATTGAATGCCCTCTGTGATAAATATCAACAGACGGATCCGTTATCTAATCAGCTGCAGCACCGGCAGTGTAAAGCAGACTTTGCAGCAAATCAGTACCAAACATAAAAACATATTTATTCATTTTCTTCATCACCAACTAAATGCATGTAGGTTTCCATGGCAACACACCGCATACAGTGTGTGATACTGTAACTGCACAGCTTCATTCAGTGGGATTAGTAACAGATATGTTGTGTTTCATATTATGAAACATGATGTTATGTTTGTATGTAATTTGACCCATGCCGACTCCCACAGACTCCTCCTGTCGCTGAAGATGGAGACCTGGACTCAGATGTTCCTCCTGGTCCCCCGACAGCCTCTAACATGTCCTCTGACGAACCTGGACTCAGATCGGACCAGTTGGGTTCTGGACTGTCCCACTGCAGAGGCATTCAGGTCCCGAGGCGTCAGAACCAGGCCAGGGGGCCCAGAAGAGGAGGCAGGTTCAGACCCCATCAGGGCAGGGCCGCCCCCATCACAGAGCACCTGGACAAACTGTCTCTGTCCTCAGACTGCACTGAAGGACCAATCAAAGCTCAGGGTGAAAACGTCCAGCAGGTGCAGGGAGAACCAGAACAGTCCAACAGGAGGATGGTCCACCAACACGAGCCGCATGTTTCTTCAGACACTCGGTCAAGTTTGGAAACTGAAAGCCCCAAATATGCTGCAGACTCTGGAGGTGGCCACAGCCACCGTGGGAGGAGAAGGGGCCCTCAGCGGTCTGGTCCTGGACCTGCTCGGTACCACTGGGACGGTCGGGCCTCCAGAGGCCGAGGGGGAGGCCCTCGGCGGGGCCACGGCAGGGAGCAGAAGGTGGTAGAGAGGAGCAGAGAGGAGGTGCTATGACAAAGAGCACCAGGAGGGCCAATGAACAAATGTATGTGTGCCTCCATTCTCAGTGTGCATAGATTAAAGCCCTGCACCAGGAAGAACGTTCACTGTAGAATCCTTTCCTCCTGTACGTCGCCATTATCCTGCTCTCTGATATGCACTTTCACACACACTAACACCACACACAGGTGGTTGTTGCTTTTCGTTGTGATGCTATTTGACTTGAAAGAACTGCAAATTAAATTTGATGTGTGTCACAGTGTGTTTTTATTTCCAGCTTTAATGCTTCTCCCTTTCATGATATGTTCACATTTGATTTATTGGCAAAGATGTTATAAAGTGATGCAATGAAATGTTAGATGACCCAACAGGACACTGAAGCCAGAGAGAGTCAGCAACATACAGGTCTAAGCCATTATGTTATCAGTAAGCTTTAGTTTTAAACTGTTGTTTATTATGTTACTAAAATATAGTTTTAAACTATATTTATATGTATTATTTATATTATTAAATTACAGATGTCAATTGAAACTGTATTATTTTTAATATTTATAAAAAGGTTTTTCTAAACTGTTGTAAAATGTAGATATACAACATTATGAGCTACTTATTTACACATAATTCTAAACCATGAATAATTAGTTCATTAAATGTAGTTCATAACCATTATTAATTATTATTAATTACCTTACTATTGAAGTATAGTTTTTGACCACTATTAATATTAATTTATTACTTAAATTTAACTCTGCACTGTTATTTTAATAAAGCAAAGTTCTAGACCATTATTATGTTAGAAAAGATATAGTTCTATACCTTTATTATTTATAATTATTTTAATATTGAAGTTAGGTTATAAGCTGTTATTGTTTTAGTTGGTGTATTCTGACACGACAAAAAAAAACGTACTTAAAGTGCAGAAGGTGGAAGGATCAGCCTATAATTATTATTATTATTATTATTACTCCTGACTTGTATTAAAATACAAGAAAGAAAATCACGAAAGAAAAAGATATTAAACAACGTGGCGAGAGGACTCATGGGAGATGTAGTTGTACGTTGAAAGAGGCGGAACCGACGTCCTACCGACGCCATCTTGGCCATTTTTTTACGTCGAGGTTCGGCCCCTCTCGGTAATCTGCGCAGAGTCGCAGAGGCGTGTGGTTGTTTTTTTGAAACGGTGGAGGTTATGACTGGCGGGACCGAGTTTCATAAGAACTATAACAACAACAAACACTGTGGACCAACAATGGACGTGGACATGGATTCGAGTCATATTGAAAATGAGCGCGGGGAGCTGGATAGTAGCATCCCGGCTGCGTGCTCCTCAAACGGCAGTGGCGGGGAAGAGGACGAGGCGGAGGCCCTCGGCCGTCCGAGAGAAGCCGGGGGCTCCAGTAGCCAGCACACGCCGGACGGAGGAGGGGTGCTCGGCGGCAGGGAGCAGGAGGTGTCCGTGGAAATTGGAGAGACGTATTTGTGTCAAAGAGCCGACAAGACATGGCGTGAGTGGAGCCGCTGCTCTGGCTTGTCACCCTGGATTCACTAGCACGTTAGCTGCGGTGGTAGCATGGTTCTTTGTTTTGGGGTGAAATTTACACCTGTGTCCATTAAAAACATCAATTAATTCGGTTTTGTACATAATTAGTTTTCAGACATAATTCGGCTTTTTTGGTTTGCTAAAGATTATTAAGGCTTTCTAGAAAGTTCGGCATAGATGATGAAACCGCTATGATGTAAACAACCAACGAACCCCTTTAAAAAGTTGATATTTCCTTGATATCTTATACTAACTTTACAGTTTGCATTATTATGTCTTTGCCGAATTAAATAGTACTTTAACACACACTCACTATCAATTTATGAACAGGAAAAAACCTCCAAAATATGTGGAGTAATAAGCTGTCACGCGGTAAAGTCTTACAAATTTGAATGGAGTTTGGTGCGAAGGTTCTCTCGCATGAACTGATGGATCTTTCTCTTTTTTTCAGACACAGCAGAAGTTATTCAGTCCCGGCTGAATGAACAGGAGGGCAGAGAGGAGTTTTATGTCCACTATGTAGGATGTAAGTACAGA
Organism: Stegastes partitus; assembly: GCF_000690725.1. NCBI lineage: Eukaryota > Metazoa > Chordata > Actinopteri > Pomacentridae > Stegastes > Stegastes partitus. The sequence goes on along the minus strand of NW_007578435.1, from coordinate 5,158 downwards.
ATTAACTGTTTTTATATCCTCCTAAATCAGTTAAATTCATATGCTTACATTTGATGTATTCTGTTATCCCTGCTTCAACCTCACTGTGCATCCTCTTATATCATATATATTTGCTTATCCCCTCACCTAATGATCCTCATCTAATATGTTTGTTCATGCAGTTAACAGGCGTTTAGATGAGTGGGTGGGTAAAGCCCGTCTGGCTCTTACCAAGACAGTGAAGGATGCTGTAAGAAAGAGCACAGAAATCGGAGGTGTTGGCGATTTAGGTGACCAGCCTGAAAGGAAGATCACTCGCAACCAGAAGCGCAAACATGACGAGATCAACCATGTGCAGAAGGTAGAGATGCTGTTTATGTTGGTGCTGTTTGTTGTAACACTTTTATTTATTTTATTTATCTAATAAAGGTTTCCTTTGTAGACGTATGCAGAGATGGACCCAACAACAGCAGCACTAGAGAAGGAGCATGAGGCGGTGTGTAATTATAACCACTTTTTGCTGTGTAGTTGCCACCCTCAGTTTAACCTGAACTGTCTGGTTAAATAAGCTTTAAATGGTTTCTCTCCCTCAGATCACCAAAGTGAAATATGTGGATAAGATCCAGATAGGAAACTTTGAGATCGACGCCTGGTACTTCTCGCCATTTCCTGAGGACTACGGCAAACAGCCTAAACTGTGGATCTGCGAGTACTGCCTCAAATACATGAAGTACGAGAAGACGTTCAGGCATCACCTGGTCAGTTTTTCTTAAAGTCGTAACAGAAGTTTACCAATAGCTGATCTTGTGCTGTTTTTGTTTGAGTCAAAGACTGATTATAACTTGTGAAATGACTAGATCAGAGGAAATATTTCTTCTAGTGGTTGGAGTCAAAAAAAATAGTCATTCCAGTTTATTTGTAGGATGTCTGTGAAAGTTGCAGATATATTAATTGTAGTTGGAGTCATTGTGGATAGTTATTGCTTGTGTTGGACAAATTTCAATTCATTTTGGAAAAACTTTTTAGCCATTTTGTACAACCTTTGGGTCATTTTGGACAAATTCTGAGTCACTTTAGACAAGTCGTGAGTTACAGCCCCACAACTGGGATTCCTCTCATTCATGAACACATGGAGATTTTCCCAGTCAGCCATCAACAGGTTCCACTCACCACCAGTTTCTCATTTATTTCTCCTCAGTCACACTGCCAGTGGAAACAGCCTCCAGGCAAAGAGATCTACAGGAGGAGCAACATATCAGTGTATGAAGTTGACGGACGAGACCACAAGGTGAACACACCTGAGCATTTACTGCTCAACAATATGGATTCAGGTAGTTTTATGAGGGTTATTGGTGAAGTCGTGATGGCAGACGTTTGGTTTTGTGTTTGCAGATCTACTGTCAGAATCTTTGTCTACTAGCGAAGCTGTTTCTGGACCACAAGACGCTCTATTTTGACGTGGAGCCCTTCATCTTCTACATCCTCACTGAAGTCAACAAACAGGGAGCGCACATCGTCGGCTACTTCTCCAAAGTAAGGCTGCGTCCACACTGGCTTTCATGTTGTCCTTTATGTTAACATTGGACGTGCAGAGGCAGTTCAGTTGTTTTTGTGCGCTTTGGCTTAAAAAGTGAATTTAAATGATACAATAAGGAGGTGCCGCCAACATTAAACTGTAATCTGTTTTGCAGGAGAAAGAGTCTCCAGATGGGAATAATGTGGCCTGTATTCTCACATTGCCTCCTTACCAACGCAGAGGCTACGGAAAGTTCCTCATAGCCTTCAGTGAGTAAGAGAATGAAACAGCAGCTGTGATGTGTGTGTTTATTATTAGCTTGTAAAAGCTTTAAAATGATAAATGAAATCCAGAAGGCTGCAGTTTTGTCATTGTATTTAATGTCGGTATCATAAAGTATTCTCTATTTTGACATTGTAAGAAATCAGCGCTGCAATGACTTTTTAATTGGCTTTCAACTATTAAATTAATCGCCAACTCTCCTGATAATCCATATGAGTGTTTTTTAAAAGAAAAACTGTTTAAATTCTCTGGTTGCAGCTTCTTAAGTGTGAGTATTTATGGTTTCTTTTCTCCTCTATGACAGTAAACTAAATATCTTGGAACAAAACAAGACGTTTGTCATTTTGGGATTTATGAAACACTGATCGGCATTTTACAAACCAAACAACCAATCAAGAAAATGTTCAAAAGATTAACTTCCAATGGAAACAGCCGTTACTTGCAGCCCTATAACAAGTCCAAGAAAAGCAACGTAATGTTCACGTTTTAAAGGGTTTAATCAGCAGATGTTTTTCCTTTTAGCTGATCACTCACCAAATAACCGCCAATTAAAAATATTAATTGTTTTTTTAGTCAGTCCCTGTGAGAAATGTGCTTCTTGGCACACACAATTTTTGCATAAATGTTTCTCAAGCAAACTACTGTGTGAGTTTGGCTGTTGCAGATCATAGTAGGACACAAATTAATCAGTATTTCACTTTTTTGGTAAAATCTGGAGCCGCAGTGATTAGAAGTCTGCAACTAATTTGATATTTCATCCATTGTTTCAGTCATTTTTTCCAAACTTTTGGTGATTTTAGTGTTTTAAATGTGAGAATTTGCAGATTTTCTGTCATACCTTGTAGATGATGAAACAGTTTTTATTCATGGACTGATAGACGAACAAATTACAACACGTGGAAGTAGGAAGTTTGCGTGGACATCTTTACATTTTGTAAACAAACAACTGATGGACTGAGAAACTAGTCTTCAGATGAACTGATCTTAATGTAAATGTGTGTGTTGCTGCTGTGTGCAGGTTACGAGCTGTCCAAGTTAGAGAGTACAGTCGGTTCTCCAGAGAAGCCTCTGTCTGATCTGGGGAAGCTGAGCTACAGAAGTTACTGGTCCTGGGTTCTACTAGAGATTCTGAGAGACTTCAGAGGAACGCTGTCCATCAAAGATCTCAGGTAGACACACAAATACCAGAATCCCCTGAGCTTTTATCACGACGACTGTGTGCTTGTCTAACATGTTGGGAAGCATCAGATTTAAGGAGGCGACACACTTTGCACAACCTCAACTCATTTCTGCAGCCTTTCCTGGAGTTGGTCTACATATGAAACAAGCTGCTCATTAACCAAATTACCATTAAATTGTACAAAACCTTGTCAACTTTGAAGCTGCAAATATTTGACATTAGAAGTTTATAGGCGCTACTGTTGTTTTGTAATTACCGAAAGTACCCTTAAGTTTCATTAAATACACAGTGCACAATACAAGAAAACCTTCTACATGTTCGCCTGAAGTTTGGTTCACTTCTGGACAAGAAATGTGGGAGTTAGGAAATGTAAGATTTAGAGATTTGTGTGGAAGACAGTGGAACAACATCAGAACCCAGGACAAGGCAAATGGTGATTTTACTCAAAGATTTTTTTTAAAAAAAGCGTCCCTGCTGACATCTCTGATTTTTGACCCCTTATTTCTCCAGTCAAATGACCAGCATCACGCAGAGTGACATCATCAGCACGCTGCAGTCTCTCAACATGGTGAAATACTGGAAAGGTCAACACGTCATCTGTGTGACGCCCAAACTGGTGGAGGAGCACCTGAAGAGCGCCCAGTACAAGAAACCACCCATCACAGGTAGGAAGCACTGACTACCTGCCTGATCCATCCACAGACGTTTTTGTCCAAACGTCACTACGTCAGAGAGAGATTTGACTTTAGTAGGGCTGCACAAGTATGGACAAAATGCTAATCATGATCAATTTGATCAGTATTGAGATCATGATTCACATTTAAACAAGCTGTAGCAAACCCTTCAGACTCTCTTTAGATCTTGTTAAAATGTCGCTGCAGATTGTCTACTTACTGTGTTTCTTCTCATGAGGTTCGTCTTCTAACAAACATGATGCCGTCCTGCTTGGTTGTTTGAACAGCTGATGACACGTCGTGTTTTCTCTCTTGTCTCGTCACAGTGGACACCATGTGCTTGAAGTGGGCGCCTCCCAAAAACAAACAAGCCAAGTTGTCCAAGAAGTGAGAGTGAGCATCACCTGCAGAGCTGCCTGCTGCCTCTCAGCTGTAATAAACACAATGTACATAGTTCTTAGTAGTATCTGTCAGTATTTTCTTAAAATAAATGTCTATATAAAAAGATATGTCTCCTGATACCTTCTCTTGTGTTTGGATGCTTCCTATAACTGCATATAGACTGTAACATTGCTAATCATCAAAATAACAGAGTCACTAAAACAGTTTTTATTGTAAGTTGATCAGGTTGATCAGCTTCCATCTGGCTATGAATACAACTTCCTGTGTCATCTATCAGTTACATGTACAGAATATTTGGTTTTATAGGTTATTTGGGGTTTTTTGTTTTGGAATATTTGCATATTATTAGTGGCACGGGCTGAGCTCGAGGCCCTACTTGTACAGAGGCCACAATTGTTATCCTGGTGCGCATCTTCCTCTTATTATTCCTCTTCCGTACAAATTTTCGGTCGGCTACTCCTCCCACAGATTTGAGAGCACCCACACAAATTGTACATCAAAACGTGCGGCTCGATCGGGACAAGTGTGCTTACATACAGATTTACAAAAATCGCATTTTTCGCGACACAGTTTGCAAAAACGTCGGAAAAATCTCCCGAGAAAATCACAAAATTACACTATATTTCAAACCTCCACTGCTCAGGCATACTTTCACCTAGAGACTCCATTTCAACTTTAAAATGTTGACGCGGCCTTCCCCTATTTCAAAGTGTTTCTTTTTTCATATCTTCAATCGTGACAACCTCTCAAGTTTTGAAAGTTTTTCACCCCTTTTCAGCCTTTACAATGGGTGTGTATGTGGTCCTTTAGAGTGAGTGATGACATCACTAGAGTGAGAGCTCAGAAAAAAATCACACAGTAAATCTTTTTTTAACTTGTCGCCCTGGCCACAATTTTTATGCCACAGACATTCATTTTTACATCAAAACGTAGGAAAACTTTTGCAGGAAATACTTTACTAATAGGGCTGCAAGGTGGCGCAGTTGGTAGCACTGTTGCCTCGCAGCATGAAGGTTGCCAGTTCGAGTCCCGGTGGGGGCACCCGAATTTCTCTGCATGGAGTTTGTATGTTCTCCACATAATGTGTAATTTTTCAGGAAATACTTTCCTAAGGTGTTTTCTACC
>NW_007578434.1:316689-365051 GCF_000690725.1 Stegastes partitus | reverse complement strand
CTCACGAGCTATACATTTCAATGCTGTGATGCTACCTTCCAGATTTTAGAATCTAGATATGAAAAACTATATCTTTAAGTATTTTCAGAAATGCTAGCAGCTCTTGAGATGGCAGTGTCTGCCTGAAAATATATTATTGAAAAGACATTTTAAAGACATATGTTCTTTGTCTAGTGTCATGTACAAATAGAGTATTTTGAATTTAACATGTTGAGAGAGAGAATAATATTTAACACAATTTTCCATTTTCAAAAAGTGAAATGTATATAGTTCAAGTTTTGTTAAATGTAACATTTTAGTAGCTGGACCTGTCCATTCAAAATAATGTGTCAGACCCATCAATGTCATTTCAATACTATCTTCATCTTCCATCCATCCATCTATTTTCTTCTGCTTATCCGGGGTCGGGTCGCAGAGGCAGCAGGCAGAGCAGGTCATTCCATACATCCCTCCCCCCAGCAACACTTTCAAGCTCTTCCTGGGGGATCCCGAGGCGTTCGCATGCCAGCCAAGAAATGAAATCCCCCCCAGCGGGTTCTGGGTCTGCCCCGGGGTCTCCTCCCAGATTTACGTGTTCAGAAAGTCTCCAGAGGAAGCCTCCCCGGAGGCATCCGAATCAGGTGTCCATGCCACCTCAACTGACTCCTTTCGATGCGTAGGAGCAACGGCTCTACTCCAAGCTACCTCCAGATGTCTGCGATTCTCACCCTATCTCTAAGGCTGAGCCCAGCCACCCTGCGGAGGAAGCTCATTTCGGTTGCTTGTTTCTGCATTTTCGTTCTTTTGGTCATGACCCAGAGCTCATGACCATAGGTGAGGGTTGGGACGTAGATGGACTGGTAAGTTAAAAGCTTTGCCTTGCGGCTCAGCTCCTTCTTCACCACAACAGTCCGGTACAGCCCGCATTACTGCTGACACCACACCAAACCGCCTGTCCACCTTGCGTTCCAATGACTCCTGAACAAGATTATGAGATACTGAAGATACCGGGTAGTCTGAACTGCCATTCAGTGCATAGGCACAAACGACAGTTAGAGTTTTCCCCTCTGCAACACACAGTCTCAGAGAGGCGACCCTCTTGTTCTCCGGGGAGAACTCCAACAAGGCGGAGCTCAGCCGGGGGCTTGTGAGTATCCCCACCCCCGCCCGGGGCCTCTCACCCTGGGCAACTCCAGAAAAGGAGAGAGTCAAACCCCTCTCCAGGAGTTTGGTTGTGGAGCCCTTGCTGCACATGGAGGTGAGCCCAACTATATCTCACCGTTAACACTCCACCTCCCGCACCAGCTCAGACTCCTTCCCCACCAGTGAGGTGACATTCCACATCCTCAGAGTTAGTCTGTGCCACCAGGGGGCGGTACGGCGGTAGCACCCGACCCTGATTTGTTGCCCTGAGGGTGGTGGGCCCTCTGGGCAGTGGCCCCGTGCCGCTTCTTTGTGCCCGACCAAGCCCCAAGAGGCCCCAAGGCTCAGCCACCCCCAGGACTTGCTCCAGGAGGAGGCCCAGGGTTCCCTGGTCCAGGCGAGGTTGCGGCTTTGCTTTCTTTAGATGTCATCAGGGATCTTTGAATCGCTCTTTGTCTGGTCCCTCCCCCAGAACCAATTTGCCTTGGGAGAAACTACCAGGGGAAACTCAAACCCCTCCACCGTGATGAGGTAGTGATTCATCAAGGGGTATCTTCATCTTTTGTTTTTATATTTTTGGGAACACTTTATCAGTATCTAAGAACAAATCTGAAGATAAGCTAATGTGTAGAGCTTTATTTTTTTCTTCCTGGCTTTCATCGTACGACTGTTTTCTCTCTTTTCTACTGTCACAGAATCCCAACGCCCACCCTCGTCCAGTGGCCTCAGACCTGGCTGGTTTTTGGGATATGCTTCAGCTGTCAATTGAGAATATAAGCCTCAAGTTTGATGAGCTTCACCAGCTGAGAGCCAACAGCTGGAGACCCTTGGATCCTCCTGAGAGAAAGGTACACATACAACCTTTTAGCATTCCACCAGGCCAAGTAGTTGACGTGGGATATCACCGTTATCTGAATGGCTGGTTAAACATTGTGATATTTCTTTCTTTCAATAGCCCTAATGAATGTGAATGTTGAACTTTGCAAAAAAAAAAATGTCTGTGTGTGCTCCTCTGTGGTGCAAAGGGGGATATTTCATTGTTCTGCTGCTCTACTATAATATCCGTTTCCTAGTCTAATTTACTCAAGCAGTCTTTTGCGCCCCAGCCTTCTCTCCAAAGCAAACTCAGTGCTTGTAGAAGCCCTAATTTTTTAAAAAATAAAAAATTTACCTAACTTTTAAGCTGGCTCAACTGAAGTCAGTGACCCCTGACCAAACTTTTCAGTAAAATAAGCACATTTGTTGATACCTATGATTTTCACTTGTTCCTAAAATGCAACTGTATTTTAAAGCAATGCTATAATAAATAGGGTAGGTAAGTTAAGTTAATATAATAATAAGTGTTTATGTTTTTTTATTTTAAAAAAATACATATGCACAGTTTTCTGTCTTATTTACATAGGAGTCACATGACAGGTTCTTCATTAGTTTAAACAAAAAATAGTAATTCTTTAGTATATATAGTATATATAAGTGTGGGACTTTTTAGTGCCCGTCCTTACAAGGGATAAGGTTATGATATTACTTCCAGTCAAAGTAAGGAAATACGATTCTTTCAAGGACATAACTTAATAAAATCTGAAATCATGTAAATAGAAAACTGTAGAGCAGACAATATTCCATAAAATTCCCATGAATGCCATTCGAGTGACCATGCCGACATGAAAAAAAAAAGAAAAACATTCAGAATGGTATGTGAAACCTGGAGCCAGATGTAATTCAGTCAGATCAGAGTAAATGATTTTTAAAACTTCGTTTACTGTTTAATTTGTTTCCACACAAAAGCAAGCCCAAACTGCCAAAGTTATCCCCAAACCTTCACACATCTGGCCCCATGAGCCTTGCTTTGTAAAAAGTGTGTTGTCATATCATTACTCAAGACCATAGCAAATGTGTTTGAATTCTGCAAAGTCTGCATGTTTGAAGCAACATACTAGTTGGCTTAAAGGTGAGTCAGTGATTCTGGAGAGCGATGGTTGATATTTAGCTACTTAGCACACTTAAATAAATATCACTCTCTGATGTTGATCTAATGACTGTTTAACATGTTTGGCTTGATGACTAAACAAGGACCCAGGTCAATCGCCTTACATATAGCGTGCAAGTAAATAGGAATTAAACAATCACTCTTACAAGGTGATTGTTGGATTGGATCGGATTGGATTGGATTATTAGATCACGACTGGTTTCAAATGACTTGTGATGTCACAGATTATTCGTGTAAGATCACACCTATTAGCTAGACTTAAGACAAGATTTGAAACTATTCTTTCAGTAGAATCGTTCTGTATGGTGAAGACAGCGATGAGGGAATTATGGTGAAATCTTTGGTTGTCACTTTTTGTCAGCCAACCATGACTGATTTATAGGTTCTGATACCAAAAACAGTCCACCTCAAGATTCACAAACACTGAACTGAGTTCCTACAGTTGGGTGCAGCTGCCCTGCCACAGCAGCCATTGATCGCTTTTTGTCCTGTTTTCTAAATCTGAGGCTCATGCAGATGGATAGTGCAAGATGAACTGATGACACTTTACTACTTGGCTGCATTTTTTTTTTCTTTTAAATTTCCATTGTCAATGATTTTTGTTGCATATTTGTTGCACAGTCTGTCATGCCTCAAAATGGAGATCTTAGTCTGTGACAGATTGAAACTAAGATTGTCACAGAGTGTTACATGACATAAATCCGCCTCTATGGTGAAACAGATGCTCTACAAATCTAGAAGTGTATCTCTGAATCTTTTCCAGATGTCTTTTGCCTGTTCCGTTGCTCTCTTTTAGCAGTATCTGTTGCAGCTTTGCATCATATGAATATTGGCTTTGCTGGCTTCCTCATTTGCTCTCATTGTTGTTTTTTTCTTTCTTGCTTGTGTGTGTGTGTGTGTGTGTGTGTGTGTGTTGACAGTGAAGACGCTTGCAAACAGCCACGCATCTATCAGCAATGCCAACAACACCACAGGGCCTTGATCTCTCTGGGCCTCCGTGAATCCATCATGTTTGTCTTTCCATCCATCTTTCCATTCTCCATTTCTTCCTTCTGCTCCTCCTTCCTTCTGCTGCCTGCCACCACCTCACCATGTGTGGCTTTTTATTTTGTGTGTTGTAGCTGTCAAAATAGACGGATAGAAAAGTTTACGGCTGTTGTTTATGAACTAAGGAAGTGCAGCATTATTCCTCAGACTAGCCTGTAGAAGGCCCGATAGCTGCAATTCAAAGCTGCTATATACTGTATACTATATACTATATACTTGCACTGTCAATCAGGTAGTTGCAGTAGTTGGAAAAGGGATTCAAAGAACTTGTCAAATAGTGCAATTCACTCACTGATTTTAGCTTTCACTTTGATAAGAATAGTGTTATCAGTACGTGATATAAAAAGATAGTCAAAACTATAGAATTTTTCAGTGCAAGTAGAAAGATGGAACATTAGGTCATCTGCATAGTAGTGAAAATGGACCCATGTCTATCCATGTAGAGGTAATGGATGATAAAATAAACTAAGTGCAGGAATAGACCCTGCCACAGCATAGAGTTGCATGAAATCAACTAAAATATCTACCTAATATGGAAAAAAAGAATTATACAGACTGCCTAACCCCTCTTGCCTCATCTGTAGTTATTACATGTACTGTATCTTCAAGTGTGCTGGTACACGTTAAACAAATAAAACCGCATGACATTAAAGACGGGAATCACAGGCACATAATGCATGCACACAAAAATATATGTTTTTTTGTTTTTTTTTCCCTGAAATGTTCTACCCTTCCCCCTACCATCCTCTACCACCAGGAGAGGCGGCTCCCACCTCCAGTGCCAAAAAAGCCGCCCAAGGGCCCCCACCACCTTCCTCCTCTGGCCAGAGAACGCTCACTGGAGAGCTCAGAGAAACAGCGGCAAGAGGCCAGGAAGCGCCTGATGGCTGCCAAGAGAGCAGCATCTGTACGGCAAAACTCAGCTACAGAGAGTGCTGACAGCATTGAGATCTACATCCCAGAGGCTCAGACAAGGCTATGAGGATTCTACCAGGGACAGATACAGTGATGACATGCAGAACACAAATACACACACCATACACAAAACACAAAATGTATGGTTGTCCATACCAAGGTATAGGGTATAACCAAATACAACTCTTTTATTTGAATGTGCACAATACTCATTGAACAGAAATACATCTGCAATTTTGCAGTAATATTTCCCTACCCCCACTACTGATGTCATGGGAAAACGTCCTATAACAATTAGTGTACAAAGAGCACTCGCAGGTTGTTGATAATATAATATAATATAATATAACATCATGGTGACAATCAGGAATCGTTCTGCTATCCAAGAAAAAACACAAGAACACAGCTTTTTTAGTAAAACAGAGAGACATTAAGTAAGACAATATTTTCCATTGGTCTGTGTTACATAGTATCATGAGAACATCCTGGTTAACAGAAAAACAGCTCCTTATAAGGCTCCGAACCCTCTTCATGTGGCACATTACTGAACCCTTACCAACACCTCTGTGATGTTAGTCACACCACTACGGCTAAGTTTATGAACAGACTACCAACATATGAATACAATATAAACCTTAAGTTTGCAAGTCACTTTCTTTTTATGCTGATCTTTTTCCATGATTGATGCTAATCAGAGTCAAAACTCAGTCAAGTCTAAACTTTGTCACATTATGTACACCTTGCTGCAGTCCATGGAATTTATTTTTTATACTGGCAACAGCCACAAATCTGTTTAGGGATCAGATTAAAAAGGAGACTCTCTTGCATTTTTATCAGATTCAGACTTATTTTCAGTTTTTCATCGGTTTTCACCAGATTAGTTGTGTTGTATGGAATAAAGATTGGAGTTGCACAGATATTTGTACCTAATTATCAGAAACTGAGGTCTAACACTGGTTGGGACACTGAAGAACTGAAGTTAATGAACTTCTTATAAGTGTATATTATTGGGTCAAACTTAACATGATTTTTCAAAATGTTCCTTAAGTTTATATATTTTTCTTGTCTCATTCACAACCTCCAAAACCAAATGAAAAAAAAACAAAAAACAGAAAACAACAAAAACAAATGCAAATACATAACAAAATCCAGTTTATAAAAAATTATGAAATATGCTCTATTGCAAATCGCAGTTCTTTTCCTGTTAGCCTCTCTTGCTGTTATTACTACAATCCTAAACTTTTATTCAGACTCAGTTTAGACTTTCTGTTTTCCTTTTTAAGAGTGGAATTCAACTATAAATCACATTTCATTATTTGATTACAATACTTTATTCTATTGGTGGCAGTTAATCCTAACCTAAGCTAACTTTACATTAGGCTTAAATGCTGTGTTGTTTGCCCTCTTTCCTTGAAAGTTTCAGGTATGTTTCACCTCACTCACCATTATTTAAGATGATGATGAGGATTGACGTGCAGCAGCATTGATCTCACAGGGCAGTAATGTTCACTTGAGCATCACTGGTGCAGGGGAAAAGTTAAACCACAGTTTATCAGGAAAGAAGAGATTTTCAGGGTGTGTTAAGTAACTCGAACTATGCTTGCTACTTTCTCCTACTAAAGACATACAATAGTGTGCAAAAGTTTTAGATGTTTTTAGATGCTTTAAATGTTTGGATTCTTATTCATAATGCAGTCCCATCAGGAGGCATCTGATTGGCTCCAAATGAATACAGCTTCATGAGAACGAGCCCAGACTTTGTGCTAGATGCACAAAGAACTAGTCCTGCAACAGATGGTCTGACCCACACAGAACCCCAATCTGAACATGATGGAGTCAGTCTGGAGTTACATGAGGAGTCAAAAGACAATGAGACAGCCTAAACAGAGGAACCATGGATGAACTGAAGTTCTCCAAGACCCAACTCCAGTCTGCAGACCAAGGCCTAATCATCAGACCTTCACAGGCTTAATTGACATCACTTGTGAGCACAATTGTAGTGTTTAACATGTAAGCTCACGAGGACTTGAAATGGTATAAATAGGAGGAATGGGAGTATGTGGAGTGGTGTTCCATTTGTAGCTTTGTGAGCTGTCCAGATGATCCCTCCCTGTTTGTGACTTTAAAGTCTATACTTTCAATCAAAGAGCAAAAGTCAAGTAAGCCATGAATGTCTACAAATCCCATGAAAACACAAAATACAAGAAACTCTACAAACACACAATAAATAACACACGTAATAGCACTGAAAAGCACACTCAGAATTCTGAAGCTCTGAAAAATTCGACAGTGGGACAGCCCTGAGTCATCACATGCATGGTGGTTAGACTAAGGCAATCAGAAATGGCAGGTCAGTTGTGTCTTGCTGGTCGGCACAGCTGTGCTTGGGTGCCTCTCACCATCGCTGGACACCTTCATTCTTCTAGCATTTCCAAACTGTCTAAACATAGATACATGGATATTTGAAACTGAATGCTTGTTAATTCTGACCCTGAACACTGGCAGCAACACAGCCTTTCAGTGTTTCCTCAAAATAGTGACAGGTAGAATTGTTGTGGTAGAACATTTGTATGCAGAGAGACAAGCACTGTGAATAAAATGGATAATCAACTAAAAAAACTAAAAAATAGCAAGCAGAGCTGCCTTACTAAACAATGTGAATCCCCGGGAAAACTTTCAGTTTCAGTTTGATAGGCTACTGCCCAGAGGTTGTTGTTTCTTTCTTCAGTGGTGAAAGAAAACTGTAGTATGCAGTAAGTGGAATGGGGTAGGAGAATGGCGACTGAGACAATTGGCCAGTGACAGGCTTGTACCCACAATCTACATATGGTGAAAGACTAAAGTGTTTTTAACTATCTCAAGTTTAGCCCCACCACCAGGTCATTCCCCCCACCAGGTTCACTGAAACCCCTTGAGCCACATCTTCAAGAACTACCAGACAACTGTGATAAAGAAGGGCCTGTACAGGTGTGCTTGAATAAACACTCAACTTGTCTATACAGTGATGTAGGATATATAACTTTTAACAGCTGTGTTCCAGCATAACCTGTTCATCAAGGACTATACTCGCTGCCTGTGATACACTTTTTTCATTGCTGTTGCAAGTTATTTCTTATATAGGGATCCTCTAAAATCATGTTTTTCACAGTCTCGCTTCCAACTATAGGCGACCTAAACAAGAATATCAGACATGTCAAACACATACAGAATATTGTTGACTTGCCAATAACCATGTAGATATCATGTCTGATTGCACGAAGAACTGCAAATGCTTCTTTGGCTTTGATTACAACAAGAAATGTTAAAGTGTCACAAAGACAAATCTTTGCTGTCACTACAAACTGACCTTAATTTCTGTGTCTAAATAGTGAAGTCAACCTCTCCTGAGATACACAGAGAAGCATTTGCATGACAACCTTTCCAAACTGTGTGTGTTTGAATGTACAACATCCAAAATCCTAAACATTCTGACCACTCCAAATCCTTTAAGTCTTGTAAATTGTACCTCTTTATTACTGTTTTGATTGATTTTTAGTTAGTCATAGATCCTCATGTATCCCTTTCCATCTTTTTGAAGTCTCACAATCAGATTTTTCTCTTACTCTGGCAATTCTTTTTCACTTTGATCTAATATGCCCAAAACGCAAAGGTACCAAATTGATCAAGGTCAGGTGTATACAGGCGATACATGTAGGTAGGCGAATTAGAAATGTGAAGTGGAGAATAGAATAGAATAGAATAGAATAGAATAGAATAGAATAGAATAGAATAGAATAGAATAGCTTTTATTGTCATTGCAAATTTTGCACCCAAATTAATCAATAGTCTGTCAGTACGTCATAATGAATACAAAGTGCATAAGTTAGTCAAGTTGCTATCCACTCAGGTCCAGACAGTTAGTGAGAGTGTTTGACAGAGTCCAGTTCTCTTATCACTCTGGGGCAGAAGCAGTCTTTCAGTCTGTTTGGACCTGAGGGTACGTGGTAAATGGTAAATGGACTGCACTTGTATAGCGCTTTTCTACCTTAGCGGCACTCAACGATGTTTTCTCATTCACCCATTGGTGACAGAGCTGCCATGCAAGGTGCTAGCCTGCCATTGGCAGCAACTTCGGGGTCAGTGTCTTGCCCAAGGACACTTCAACTGTGGAGGGACAGGGGATCGAACCGCCAACCTTACGATCAGAGGACAACTGCTCTACCACCTGAGCCACAGCCGCTTCAACCAGATTGTGACCAGGATGGGACTGGTCCTTAAGAATGTTTGCTGCTCTACAGAGGCAGGGAGGACTGAATAATTCCTCTAAGGAAGGCAGTGAGCAGTTGATGATCCTCTGGGCGGTGTTGATGATCCTCTGAAGGGCTCTCCTGTCCGCTGCTGAGCAGCTGGCCAACCACACAGTGATATAGTATGCCAGCATGCTCTTGACAGAACAGCAGCAAAAGGTCATGAGCAGCTTTTCCTGCAGGTTGTTTTTTTTTGAGGATTCTCAGTGGAATCACTGCTGTGCCTTCTTCAGTGCTGTGGTGGTGTTGGTAGTCCAGGAGATATCTTCATCACTCTGTGTACCCAGGAACCTGAAGGCAGGGACCCGTTCACCCAGTCCCCCTTTGATGATTCAAAAATGAATTAAAAGTTCTTTTGTTTTTATCAAGTTCAGGGCCAGATGGTTCTCTGAACACCACACCATCAGTTGTTGGAATTCAGCTCTGTAAGGGGGACTCATCGCCTCCTGAGATGAGTCCAACCACAGCCGTTAATGATGGTGTTAGAGTTATGGATGGTGGCACAGTCATTAGTGTACAGTGAGTAGAGAATGGGGCTCAGCACACAGCTCTGTGGGGAGTCAGTGCTGAGTGTGATGGTGGAGGAGAGGTGTTTAGCTATTCTGATTGTCTGGAGGTGGTTAATGAGACAGTCTTTGATCCAGTGGCAGGTTGGTTGTGAAAGTCCTCAGTCACTCAGTTTAGAGGTCAGTCTGCTGGGGATGGCCGTGTTGACCAGAGCTAAAGTTTATGAAAAACATTCTCACATAACTCCCCTAGTGTTCAAGGTGAGTCAGTGTAGTGTGAAGAGCAGTGGCAATGGCATCCACGGTGGACCTACTGGCTCTGTGGGCAAACTGGTATGGGTTGAAGTCGGGCAGGAAGCTAGCTTTCATGTGCTGTAGGACCAGCCTCTCAGAGCATGAGATAATCATAAGTACTCAATTTTGTTTCAGTGATCACAGGTTTTCTAGTTTATGTGTCAGTGTCACAGGCGTATTACTTTTATTACACTTTTGTCTTTGGGGCTCATTTTTCAGTATAGTTTTTCTGCAGTATTTGATTTTAATTTATCATAAGTCCAAATACCATATAGTTACAGCTTAGATTTATTGCAATTATTGAGAGGTGATACAATTTTGAATCATATACCATTTAAGTGATGTTACATTGGGGCGTGCTCATTTTTGTACATTGTAACAGTTATAGACTCATGGTTTGCAGAACTGTAATGTTGGAAAACTTTTTTTAAAAAATATATAGTTCCAATTTCTAATTTCTTAATTCCAGACACTATCATTTTCTATGACACAATTACACCTGTGTTACAGCTACACCAGTTCTCCATAGTGCATATACATGAAAAAAGGTTTTCTTTTCCACCTGATGAGTAAGATTGAATGCTCTAAAACAGGTCTTGGATGGACCTTGCGGTGAAATTATTTTGTCCCTGAGTTGGTTAATCTCAGTGACAGATGTTGTTGTGTCATTTGAAATAACAGTGTCTGGAAGCTTCCTTCAGAGCAGAGGACTGAATAGGGAGGGTAGTGCAACAGTTTTTGTAATGTTCCACAAGACATTCATTACCACTTTACACAGTGCTTCCCTGGGCATGCCAATTCCATCTTCAGTCTTCACACATCTAAAGTATAATTCATGTGAAAAATTAAATTCAACAATTTAAGAGAGGCAGTAGAGGAGACCTAGAGCAGAAAGAAGCATTTTCATTTTAGACATAGTCTGACATCAATTCTTTAAAATTAGTTAATTTGAAGCATACTTAACTCCTCAGGGTTAACAGATATGCAAGGTATTTGAATATCATCCAATTATATATCTGTACAGAGGTAATGGACAATCTTACATACACACAAACATACACTAATAATCTTGTGTCATATGAAAACACTTCAAATGTGCACTGCTTTACACTCGCACGTAATAAACATATTAGTACTCACAGGTAATTTGTTCAGGTCTTGTGGCTGTATGAACACTGCAGGCTGGTGTAATATCTCTAATGTCTCTCTGTTCTATCTGGAGAAGAGAATGCCATGGCCACTGCTTATCTTTAATCTTCCTCTCCATCTCCACACCACATCAGTTCTTAATGGAATTAAGAATTCATTTAGTTATTAGTGGGTATTTTCTTTCTTCAGGGTAAACCCTCTTGAAAAACTATTAACTGTTTTAAAGACAAATTCTGTAGTTTTACAAACTTAGATGTATTCGTGTTGTTCTGGTTATCATTCTTTTTGGCTGTGATCATCATCGATATCTGATGTTTAACAGCGACATTATTGGGTCACAGGGTGTCCACAGGGAGCGGCAAACAGGAGCTGTCAGACAGGTTTACCTAGTTTTTCTAAAACAGTTCTCAAGATTACAAATGTGATTTTGTTTAAAAAATGTCTGATGGCTCATGTCCTTTTCCCAGCTCCATTTCAGCAATTCAGTTTTTGGAGACCAAAACTACAAAAAAAAAAAAAAAGTTGTAAGTAAACAGAATTAAAATGTTGCCATCTCTGTAAAACAGAAAGCCATCAAGTGAATTATATAATAAGCACGGCTAATGTCAGAGATACTTATAGGGGAAGATACCAAGCAATACTGATATTGTTGGGAAATGAACTGATATGGGTGTT
This sequence comes from Stegastes partitus, assembly GCF_000690725.1. Lineage (NCBI taxonomy): Eukaryota > Metazoa > Chordata > Actinopteri > Pomacentridae > Stegastes > Stegastes partitus. The sequence goes on along the minus strand of NW_007578434.1, from coordinate 353,070 downwards.
TGTATTGCCACCTGTGCACAGATTACATATCTTCTCTCTCTTTGGTTTGATTTTCACATCCGTTCTTTCTGGGGGATTTTTCGAGGTGATTTGTCTTTTACAGGGTACATTTATACTGAAGCAATATTTCATGACAATAGTGACTTTTGTGGAAGTGCTAATAGTTTTACTATGTAACACAAACCCCATAATGAATAGGATTAAATGAATCTAAATGTAGTACTGATCTCATTGTGTCTCATAGTTAATACAAAATACTGAATTGGTCTTTCAAATTTAAATTTTTTGCATTATTTCTTCTTTGGCTAGATACAAATTTAGACGAGGCATTCCAAAATTGAAATTGAACTCTAATTTGAAAGTGGTAGTTACAAACTTCGTCTTGTTTAAAGATGCAGAAGATTTTTCTTTGCCTCTCCTAATTGCCTAATTTTAGATACAAAGGGATACAAATAGTAGTGGTCTATGATTGCCATACCACAGCTTCCAGAAACCAGGAGGTAAATTAAAGTTCCCTGAACAAAATTATTATTTCAGTGCTACAGTTTGACCCATCACATCACTATGACCTTTATTTGTTCTTTGTCAGCGAATGAGAGAATCTTAATATATGCTGCATCTTTAAACAACTTTGAAATTTGCTAGAAAAGTATTTTGGGGAAATATGTTGTCATCGATGGAATGAGATTATGTACTATTTTACATTTATCAGCCACAACATTAAAGCCACTGACAGGTGATGTGACAAAACAGTGTTCTGCTGGAAAACCTTGGGTCCTGGCATTTATGTGGATGTTTCCTTGACATGTACCACCCACCTAAACTTTATCGCAGACCAAACACACACAAAAAAACTCAAGAACACAACAAGAGCCCAAGGTGTGGACTTGCAACTAAACTCGTGCTGCCAGAAACCACAGGACACATCCAGATGGTTCAAAGGCTGTTCTGGCCACAGAACGGGGTCCTGCACAGTGTAAGACAGGTGGTTTTAATCTTGTGGATAAGTGTATGTTGTATTACCACAAAAGTTTTAGCTTCATTTTAGAGTTTTGAGGATAATTCAAATCTGTTGACTGCGGGCTTGGTCACATCAACCACTGGCAGGTTGAAATTTCTTCCTGTGCTGTTGCATTACATGCACTGGCAACGGTTCATTATCAGTTAAACTGGAGGACTGTCTCACTAACTAAAATGCCCGTCATTTATTGCATATTCCTTCCATATTAGACTCTGCAGCATCCTCTTCAGAAGTACGGACAGTAAACATATATTTGTTTAGGATTTACTGAGCTGTGTTCCATATCAGCATTCAATAAAGAATGTGATGTCAAAACACTTAGCAAGTACATTTTCAGACTACTAGCAGTGCTGAATTAAATTTAGTGGAAAATATTGACTTAAAATGGAGCTGTGACCAGGCTCAAATGCTGTGGTTTAGGTCAGCTTCTTAGTATGTGCTGATGGTTTACCACGACTAATTTCTTTGTACTACATCAGATTATTCCCCAGAAGGAATAGTGTCCTATTTTTCTACTTATTCAGGGTCCTATTGTCTTGTGAAAGCTATTTGAATCAATGTACAGAAATGTACATTGATTCAACATATAAAGTATGCTGAGAGGTTTAAAATAAAAAGAAACATTTTTTAATGTTACAAATACATTTAAGCTGTTACCAACATTTAAGAGACTTCAAAATGTTCTGACATTTCTGCTGCTGTCACTTTCATGAGACACTGAAGTCATTAAATGTGTGGAAATCAGTTTACTCATCATATTGATTCCTCCTCTGTGTGTGACAGTAGTATAAATGTCCTCAGGAGCTTTGTTAAGTCTAAAAATACACCACGAATAATGTCATGGTGATGTCATCAGTGTTTTCTTAGCTTGGATTGTGTTACAAACTGGAGGTAAAGACTTATAAATGAAGAACCAGTTTCAATTTGCTTTATGGGAAATGAAGGACCCAACGTTTTTTAGTGTGTGATCCATATGAATGACTAAAAGTAAGGGTGTCTCGGGCCTCTGCTGTTTTGATTTTGTTTTATGCGAGTGTAATTCTAACTACTGGTTGTAAGACTACAGCGAGATCATCCTTTTAATGTAACAGGGGGGGAAAAGCTATTTAAAAGCACAGCAAATGTATTTCTTATGTTTGGATTTATCACATTCTGTGTGACGTCTCCTTGAGTGAACACAGCCGGATTGACTTTGGTCAAAGAGGTGAATCAACAATCAGCTGTGATGAGAAGCTTCTGCCTGTTATTTCTACACTTTGTTGGACTTTCTGATCCAAGTACTAAAGTGCCATAAGAATACATTCCAAATTCATCTGGCTTTCATATTCCACAGCTGGACTCCACAGTGCAACTGGACCAGACCTAGTTTCAGCAGTGACAAAGGATAAATGTTTGGGGCCAAGATGAGCTACTCTGTGTTGTTTAACTGTAATATCGCCATTTATACTCCTAACACTTATGCCAACATTTACTGTAATGATCTCTCATATAACTGCCATTCTTTGATCGAGAGAAACAATCTGGAAATCAAAAGCAGGATTCAGAGGATTCTGCAGATTATTCTACAATGATGATGATGATGATGTTTTGTTGATGAAAGTATTCTGTATTTTTTTTCTTCTTTAGAAAAGAGATTAGTTGTGCGCGCGCGTGTGTGTGTGTGTGTGTGTATGTGTGTGTGTGTGGTGGGGGGGGATTGGTGTAATTTTGTACAGGATCTAATTACCTCTGTGTTGAAATGATGACAGTGAGCCATATTCAATGTGAAATACCCTTCTTATCAAGAGGAAAGGGCCATACAGCTGCTGAATTAGTGTGTTTTTCATTTTTATTTATTTATTTATTTCAATTTTTTTTTTTTACGATTTACTGAATTTTTTATTTTGTGTTCTTGTAGCAAGCTAACTGTCTGTGAGTTTGGGGAGGAAGTATAGAGCAGTAACAAAGTGATATACATGTGATCAGGGTAAACAGGGATATTTTTAGTGTTCTACTTTGTTTGACTCTGGAAACTTCTCAAATGAAAATCTCGATGAGTCTTTAGACACGATGACGTTAGATAATCCCATTAAATTTAAAACGCTAACCCCCTTAGTTGGAAAAAATGTCTGTCAGTGAATGGCCAAACCTTGAAGCCATGGTTTCAAAAGTGAGCGATGTGAAATTTAAATATATAAAAGGTTGAAAATTGTGGACGATTAGGGCTGCCATAACAAGTTGTTAACATACATTTGAATGTCATTTTCTGTTTGTATGCATGTAATCAGGGGCAAAATTAAAATTGAAAAAACAATAAACCTGTTTTAAAGTGCACATCTGCTGCAAAACTGATAAAGAAAATCCTTTTACAAATAATTTTCGTTGTACTATGACAATAAAATGAAATGTGGATGGATAACTTACAAACAGCGTAAAAATACATGTAAAATGCAAAATGCTTTAATTGTACTCAATGCCCAAATTAATAGCTAATGAAGAAATACATTTAGAAAATTTATGATGATATCTTGATGAGCAGAATTTATGCTTATTTAATTGCTTCTTAATTACATATTCAAACCACCAGTAAGTCCTGCCATTTCTTCATAAAAGTTTGTATTGCTAACAAAATCTGTATATGAAAAAAATTATTGAAATTCTTTTTTCTTTTCTTTTCTTTTCTTTTTTCAATATTGGCAGTCCTAGATACTCAAAGACGACAACCTTGGATGTAATGCTGTCTATATATCTCCAAACAAATGGTGTGTTTTAGCTTTTTGTGCTTTTGTTTTTCCTTGGGAAGAGATGAGAAATGTAATCTAAAAAATCAGGGGTCTCCCAGACATGGTGACCTGTTCCTCAAACTGTGTGTGTGTGTGTGTGTGTGTGTGTGTGCGGGAGTGTGTGTGTGCATGTGCGTGTGTGTGTGTGTGTGTGTGTGTGTGTGTGTGCCTGAGTGTGTAAGGTTTGTATGCATTTCATCTGTGTATATATATACATATATATATATATTACTATTTGGAAGATGCACTGTGTGTGAGGTCTTTAAAAAGTGCTTCCTGAGTACCTTGTTTTTTATGTCGGGCCTTTCCTCAGTACGGTCTAGTAGCCTCATAGAGTCATTCTGTATATTAACTCTCCACTTGTACCTGCAACCAATCTCTTGTGTTTGTACAGAAAATGATGGGGGTGTTTCATGACGCATGCAGACACAATATTATACTTACGAATCTATATCTAAGTTAAAAACACGTATTTGGTTTATTTATGCTCTTATTTATTGATTTTCCAAACTATGAAATTTTGTTGAAGTGGTTTACCATGCTCTTCTGATCTTATGTTGTATTGTAAAAAAAATATATATGTCCATAACTATTGATGAACCCATATTAAAATTAACTCTGAACTCTTATTCTATGACTGATCTCTATAATATTTTGCAGCCCATATAGTTTAGATCACGTGATTAGTGTCCCTGATGAATCGATATTTTTTATTTGGCATTCGTGGGTTGAAGCAAGGCAAGTTTATTTGTACCAGAACATTCAGAGGCAATTCAGCCAGCTTCTTAAGATAGAAAAAAAAAATGCCTGAAAATTACAGTTGTTAACCTGCAGGTCCCAGAGGAGTTGCAGACAGGAAGTTGTGGGAAGTGTGCCGAAATGAGTTAATATCAAATAAAATGCTTAAGACAAATGAGTAAGTGGTGATTTTCACTCTCTTCCTGCTCAGTTAAGTCTCACACACTCATGCCCACACCATGAGCAGGATATGTACACGCATACACACGGAGCAAAATCAACTAGGACACGAACCGGGGATCTTCTTGCTGTGAGGCAACGGTGCTAGCCACTGAGCCACCTTAAATATTAATATTAATAATATTAAAATATTTTCCTTCTTAAGAGGGATTTGTATTTCTTAAAAGGTTAAGAACAGCTGCATTGGAACATTTAACACACACACATCAAACAGTGCTGGAAAATCAATTCAAGTGAAATGAAGTAAAATACAATGAGACCAAAATTATTTACATAACCCCAGCAAAAGGAGTTCATTAGTGTAACACTGAATGTTCACATGTTCATATATTCTGAGTATAACAACCAAGATATGACAAACATGAGACTAAAACCCAAATACACTGAAGAAGCACAGTTTGTACTTTATGGTGTTTTGTCTGCTGACAGGAAATGATAAGGCAATATTCTCATCGTCCACTACATGGTACGCTGACCACACTGTTACATTGTTTGTAAAATCCCGCAAGAGTGAGAGATGGGAGGTGCATGACGATATGAGATTGAAGATGGAGAATTAAAAAAACAGTGCTGAGCAGACGTCGTTGTTATTTTAATATAGCCTGAATACACAGCATACCAAGCAGTATGCTGAGCTAATGCTCACTGTGAGAGGAAGAAGAGGCGGACAAGTGCAGTTACCTTCTTGTGTGGATCTGGGAGAAGGGATGTGATGTGTACAACACCTGGACGCTCACAGCAGACAACGCCAAGAAGCTAAAGACGTACTACGATAAGTACACTGACTATATCACACCCAAAGCAAACCCAATATACGCTAGATTTAAGTTTCACCAGTAGATGCAGGGTGAGCACAAATCATTTGGACAGTTCGTGACCGAGATAAAACTGCTTGTTAAAGACTGTGGCATGGTCAGAGACCACACTGTATTTGCCACTAATTCACCTCATGTACGTGAGAAACTGCTCAGCCAGGGTGCGGATCTCACGTTAGACAAAGCTATAGATGTAGCAAGGTCCCATGAGCTAGCAAAGCAGCAGTTAAAAACTATGGGCCAAACCAGAGACCATGACACAATGCAAGATGTCTTGTATGCTGTAGTAGCATGCTCCTTGGGTTTAGGTCCTCCCTGTTGTTTGTCTGGCCTGTGTGGTCTTCTGCTAATAGCATGAATCTCCGAATATTCCTTGCTCAACATCAACACAAACTTAAAATAAAAACACAAAATAAAAGTTTTTTCAAAATAAAAAATAAGTCCAACCTGAGATGCATATTATATATTGTTTAATTTTGACCAGCTGTCCGCGACCCACCCAGAACAGGTCTGTGGCTCACTTTTGGGTCGTGACCCACCAGTTGAGAACCCGTGTTCTATTGCACTTATCCAGACGATGTGCTCCATAAAGTTCAGATGTTCCTATGCTACCTAAATCCTATGGGTACACGATAATTGGTCAGCTGCTGTTGTTTGTGTTCCAGGGACACTTTCAGTCAGGTTTATCTCATTCTTGTGGAACCACTGTCTTTTCTTTTAAGAAGGGAGATGTAACATACTGTGTTATATATTCACACTGTCCACTACATGGTACGCTGACCTCACTGTTAAGTTGTTTGTAAAATCCTGTGAGAGTGAGAGACAGGAGGTGCATGACGGTATGAGATTGAAGATGGAGAATAAAAAAGAACAGTGCTGAGCAGACGTCGTCGTTGTTATTTTAATATAGCCTGAGCGTGGTGGGGAATACTGCAGCTGCAGGTGAGTGCAGCCCTGGCCTGCCTCACCTCCTGGCCAATTATCTAATCAGAGCAGGCTATTTAAAGTCATGTGCTCCCCTTTGTTCTCCCTCTGCTTCCTGAACTCTGTCCCTGCTGTGGCTGGTAGTGTTTGGTGCCCAGTTAGGAGAAGAAGCTGCTTCATATGCACACTGTTTTTTTTTGTTTTTTTTAAAGTAACTGCATATTAATGTTGATCACCCTTTTCGTTTGTGGAAAGGGTGATTTTTTTCGTTGCATCCCATATGGCCTCCTTCACATCTCTGGACGAACAGCGCATGAGTGTGGGCCAGTTCCTCCCTTCCTCACGCACACCCAGCCGATGGCAAATATTAAAATGAATGTGCAGAACACCTGCAGCCTCTGGTGCCACGGTGCCACGGATGTCGATCACTCTTTTCCTTATCTTGTCCCCCTTGTCCTCGGGGACCCTGTACAACCGGCGGTTCCATCGCCGATGATGAGCTTCCATGTTGTTTAACTCTTTTTCGAGAACTTTGATGCGTTCCTCCAGCACAGTGGTGTCCTGTTTGACAACTGCAACAGTTTTCTTAACTTCTTCCATGTCTGTGAATAAAGAATTCATTTTCTCATCCACGTCTTGGATTGACTTCGCAGTTTTTTTCTATTTTTGAAAGCAAATTGTCAGTACATGTGGTCATAGTTCTTCGGGATGGGTTTGGTTCTCGCACGTGGACGTTTTTCTTTCATCCTGTGCCATCTCAGGACAACGTCAATATCCTGGCGCTAACAGTTCGGCTTACTATTTAGAAGTAGTAGGACGAGGAGCCGAGAGTCATCCACTTTAGCAGGAGTGGGTAGACTGAACAGGTTTGTCAAATGTCCTTTGAGTAAGAGCAATCAAAAACAGAGATTACAGGAGCATTGCTCAACAATTCTCAGCTCAGCATGCACGCCACACACTCACAGGCACCATCTTGGCTCACAAATATCTTGCCAACTATCTTCACCCTGGTTTTATTTTCTCAGTGCAGAAATCAACGGGTGACGTCACGGTAGCTACATCCATCTTTTATACAGTCGATGCTGCAGAGCGGTTCACATTTGAACTGAGGAGCAGAATATCATCTTTACAAAATACGAAGAATAATATAAAAACATCAGAGGAGCAGAGAGCAGCACCATTACAGTGACCAAAGCCAGGAAGGAATGCTGGCAGAAAACTGCTGACAGTGTGAATGCATAAGTTCATTAGTCTATAATATAATAAAATATGATCACTGTTCCATCATGAAGGCACGTATCAGACAATAAGCACAACTGAGGATTCCTTTAATTTGCTACCTAATGCATATACTTGTAGCTAAACTTAACTTTCAGCTGCAACCCTAGTGGTGTAAAAAGGACGTGGGAACAAATTAAGAACAAACAGAAACATAATTCAAAGTGGTGTAGCTTATTAACGTATCCTACAAATACAAGCTTTAATGCTGAAGTCAGTGCACTGTTGTGTGGTGATACTGGTATGGAAATAATAATGAAACAGCTTTGACATTACCTGTAGCCAACAGGGGGAAAAAAATGAATGAAGGAAGACAGGGGCTCATGGAGATCCTCATCAGGGTGCGCTGTTTTACTGGTCCTGAAAAACCCTCACACTCCTCAGTGATGCCCTCACAATTCACAATGTGTAGCAGGTCAAATACAAATACAAATATGTATCATCTGAACAGTATTTTAATGAAATAACGCAACTTAAACAAATCATGCATAGTTATGCACTAATTTGGTTTTTGTGAGTGCTCACCTAGAAATAGTGCAGCATATTTCCTTTTCTGTGTCTTGTGTTTGTTCAGTGGGTCTAAATCAAGCTCAAACTTTGTTTATTTCCAGATTTATAAATATGTAACACAAATTTTGGATGTTGTTTCTGAGTTTTGAGCCACACCGTATGTTTGGTAACACAAGACTATCTGCCTGCATCCTGAATCTATGTTCTCACGTGTCACCACATGATGGCAGTAGTGCAATGAGGATTAAATAACTCTGGTCTGCTGCAGGATGATGCTGACTGTCCTCCAGAGGGCTAATTGCCTCACAAAAGACTAATGTAATTTAAGTACACCTCATGGTTTAGACAAACTATAAGAATTTCAAACACATGCTAGGTTCTGTATTTGTCCAAATACAAAGTGAACTTTGAACAAAATTGTGCAGATATTAATAGAAATCTCTTGAATTGGCTATTAAAGGAATCATGACAATGTTATATCAAATTGTTATTAAAGCATATTAAAATATGGAGATAGCGTGAATAACGTTAAGATGTGCGTTGTTTGTATGTTTACATGTTCTTTTTTAAAATATGGAATTTAAACGTGTTGTACCATACAAGCAGATTTTGCAGCAACCCGTTGATTGACCTTTCTTTTTTCTCATATCTTCCCTTTGTCTTATTGATGTCTAATTTGTTGTGTATGTTAGTGTTGGTGTATGTTGCGTTTTTTGTTGTTAAGTGTATTGCATTATACAATTGGTGTTGCTGTTATTTAGCATGCCCATTGATGTAAATGAGGCTGACAAAACAACAGAAACATTTANTGTGTCTTGTGTTTGTTCAGTGGGTCTAAATCAAGCTCAAACTTTGTTTATTTCCAGATTTATAAATATGTAACACAAATTTTGGATGTTGTTTCTGAGTTTTGAGCCACACCGTGTATTTGGTAACACAAGACTATCTGCCTGCATCCTGAATCTATGTTCTCACGTGTCACCACATGATGGCAGTAGTGCAATGAGGATTAAATAACTCTGGTCTGCTGCAGGATGATGCTGACTGTCCTCCAGAGGGCTAATTGCCTCACAAAAGACTAATGTAATTTAAGTACACCTCATGGTTTAGACAAACTATAAGAATTTCAAACACATGCTAGGTTCTGTATTTGTCCAAATACAAAGTGAACTTTGTACAAAATTGTGCAGATATTAATAGAAATCTCTTGAATTGGCTATTAAAGGAATCATGACAATGTTCTATCAAATTGTTATTAAAGCATATTAAAATATGGAGATAGCATGAATAACATTAAGATGTGCGTTGTTTGTATGTTTACATGTTCTTTTTTAAAATATGGAATTTAAACGTGTTGTACCATACAAGCAGATTTTGCAGCAACCCACTGATTGAGCTTTCTTTTTTCTCATATCTTCCCTTTGTCTTATTGATGTCTAATTTGTTGTGTATGTTAGTGTTGGTGTATGTTGCGTTTTTTGTTGTTAAGTGTATTGCATTATACAATTGGTGTTGCTGTTATTTAGCATGCCCATTGATGTAAATGAGGCTGACAAAACAACAGAAACATTTATTAGTGCACAGTGCAATTCAACAGCACCACAAACTAAGAATCTTCTAAAACATAACCGCACAAAACCTATAAAAAAAACATTCTATAAAAACTGAACATGAAGGAGGATTGATTGCAGAACTGTTGGGTTAGTTTTCACTGGGCCATATCATGAATTAAAAACTGACTGTATCAATAATGATGCAACTGGTTACTGTGCTCGCCACACAACTGGATATATATGAGTACTACCCCTGCTTAATCCTTTTATTTTCCTCTCTAAATGCCTGCAACAGACAGGATAGTGTGTATCTGTAACCTACAAGCACTTGAGGATGACACACAGCTCTTTTTGGAGATATTAATGGCTTTATAATACTTGAACCTACCTTTAGTATTATCCAACACCTGTAAACAGACCTTGATGTTGATGGAATTCAGTTTCATAGTTTTCATAAGGTATTACTGATCACTGATTTCAAAGTCACAATGAGTTGTTTGTACCTGTTGACATATATGAAAAGTGTACTCTCAAATTGTGGAAATGTACCTTTATCTATGATGTCATGAATACAAGCCAATAAGAGGTGCTGTTGTTTATATGGCTTTTTTTCTTTTCTTTGGTGCCTGTGTCTTGTTGGGAGAAATAAAGTGATTCCAGTCAAAGAGGACTGATGCCCCACTGTTTGTAATTATTCAGGTCTGAGACTGAGTGTCCATGCCAGAAGTGATGTGGAATTCATCTATGCTAATAGGTTTTGGGCCCAGAGTCACCCAGAGAACGTTATTCAGTGATTAGCCATCGAAAAAAAGTCACAATGTATCGCGTGTCGGGTGAGTGTTAACATGCTATACTGGCACCAAGAGTAGACGGGCCGCAGAGTCCAGTAGCCGTTGGTCTCGACTAATTTTTGACGGTGATGAGAAGAATTATGAACTGTGGGAGACACAATTTTTGGGCCATCTTCGCTTACAAGGGCTAAAGGACATTATTTTAAATGAACTCACTGACAAAGATGAATAATCAGAGAACAAGGAGAAAAATGCCAAAGCATACGCCGAACTGATGCAGTTTCTAGACAATAAAGGTTTATCACTGGTGATTAGAGAAGCTGCAGATAATGGGCGGAAAGTGTTCAAGATTCTGGGAGGCTATTTTGCAGGCAGTGGTAAACCTTGGATAATAACCTTGTATACTGAACTGACTTCACTTCAAAAGTCTAAGAGAGTGTGTGTATGATAAAGTAATGTGTTATATGGGCAGAGACAATCATCACATCGCTTAGAAATGCTGGAGAGACATCAAGTGATAGATTTTTGATAGCAATGGTTTTGAAGGGCCTGTTAGAACCATTCAAACCATTGGCTATTCATGCCACACAAAGTGAGGTGGAAATATCATCTGCTGATTTCATAACTAAACTACGAAGCTACGCTACAGCTCCAGATGAAAACGTGATGAAGTCACGAATTCAGCCGAGTAATACTGGCTATATCAAGACCAAATGACTGGGGTGCCGAAAGCACGGACATCATGTGCTACAGATGTGGTCTAAAGGAACACAGGGCCAGAGTTTGTCAACGCAATCGGTGGTGTAGTTTCTGAGGAGAGATGCAACAGTGAGTATGTATTCTGGATGAGCAACTCAGACGCAGAGTGCCATCCAGGGCTCACTGTCAACGAGAAAGGTCTAATGGTGGATTCAGGAGCAACTTCGCAAATCATCAGGGATATAGCAAAGTTCAAGGAGTTTGACGGTGATTTCAAGCCCCAGACCTGGAGCTAGCTGATGGCACCAGATGCACCAGAGTGGCTGAATGCAGGGGAAACTCGGCAGTCGCTTTGATTGACAGCAGAGGGCAGTGCAACAACAAGACCCTGAGAAATGCATTGTACATCCCTTCCTACCCGCAAGACGTATTTTCAGTGAAAGCGGCTACTTCGAAAGGAACAACTGCGATCTTCAAGCAGGGAAAAAGATCTCCTGCAACACAAGGACGGTACAAACTTTCATATTCATGTGAATATTTATCCTAAAGTTACAGAATTTTGTTGACGGTATGACGATCAAGGGTAAAATGGATAAAAGTACCCCACATTGTGAAGTGTGCACTCACGAAAGTTTACCCAAACCAGGAACAGGGATCCTGATGTAAGAGCCAGAACAGCTTTACAGCTGGTACACACAGACATAGTGGGACCAGTAGACCCACAGTCTACAGATGGGTATAGGTTTGCGTTATCGTTCACTGATGACTATTCCAGTGCAGTGTTTGTGTACTTTTTTAGAACAAGAGTGACAAAGTACAAGCAACAGAGAAGTTTCTTGTTGATACAGCCCCATACAGGAAGATCAAATGTATCAGATCTGACAATGGTGCAGAGTTGATAGGCAAACGTTATCAGGCATTACTGAGCAAAAATGGGATTAGACATGAAACCTCAGCACCTTATTCGCCACACCAGAATGGGACTGTTACAGGAAATGTGACAGTGAAAAGATGGGACTACACGCTTACAGTGATGCGGATTGGGCAGCTGATGTAACTGACAGACGAAGTACAAGTGGTTACTTTGTAAACCTAAATGAGAATGCTCCATTGATTTCTTGGAAGACCAAAATAGAATAGAAGAATAGAACAGAATAGAAAAATAGTTTATTTATCCCAGGCCTGGGAAATTACTGTGATACAGCAGCAGCAAAGAAAAAACACCAATCACAACAGAAAAGGGTTAAAGTTAAATATTATTTAAATAATGAAAAACAAAAAATAAAGTGAAATTAAAATAAAATAAAATAACTGTACAAAATGTGCAAATTGAAAAAACAGTGCAAAGACAAAGGATTTTACAGAGCAGAGAGCTGAGAATGCTCTCTTCCAGACAGAGGTGAGGTGTTGTACGGGGTTATTGCTCTGGGCAGGAATGATTTCCTGTACCGGTCCTTGTGACAGCGGAGCTGAATCAGTCTGTTTGAGAAGGAGCTCCGCTGCCTGTCCAGAAGGGGGTGGAGAGGGTGGTCGAGGTTAAAAAGCAGCTGACTGTTGTTCTTTCCACATAAGGCAGAATATATGGTGTTAGCTGCTACTACTCAAGAGTGTATATATCTAGTGCAACTACTCGAGGGCATTGACAAGTGTAAATACACTCTTCCTAAAGTCTATAAAGATAATCACGATACAACAGCTTTAACTAAAAATCCTGTAAATAGACAGAGATGCAAGCATGTCGACATCAAATATATTTTTGTAAAGTCAACTGTAAATGATGGGAAAATAAGTTTGGAGTATTGGCCAACAGACCTGATGGTTGCAGATGTTATGATGAAGCCTGCAACAAAATTTAAGTTGATTAAGTTTGCAAAGTTTATGTTTGGCGATTAGCCATGTGTATGAAAAATGTACATGATACAGAGTTAAGACCTTACAATGTTTGTTTGCTTGAAATCACAAGGTGAGAGCAAGTGGGGGTGTTGACATACATGACAAGTGTGCTCTGAAGTTGTGGAAATGTACCTTTATTTATGATGTTGTGATGGTTTGAGTCTGCGTAACTTGATTGAGGTCGTGGAGAGTGGAGCAAAACAGCAAACTGACGTCCACACAACGCTGGGATTTCACAAACTGCTCGGCGTTTATTAAACACTCTCCAACCGTATCAAGCCCAGTCGTACAGCAACTTTCTCTTCGTACATGAACCAAAGAGTTACCTCCGGTGCACCATCACTGTTACTCTCTTTTGAGCAAAGGAAAAATGGCGATGAAGTGAATATGCTTGACCAGTGGGCATGCATCCAACATCACTCACACAAAACATAGGTGCGGGCTGATGACGACACAGCATGCACCTCGTTAAAGGTACATTTTGTAAAACTCAGCTGTTACAATGTCATGAACATGAGCCAATAAGAGGTGCTGTTGTTTATATGCTGTTTTTTTTTTTTTTTTGGTACCTGTGCTGTCGCCTTTCTTGTTGGGAGAAATAAAATCATTCCAGTCACAGAGGACTTGATGCCAGAAGCGATGTGGAATTCATCTGTGCTAACAGTACCATCCCCAATTCTGAGCTTTCCAGCAGCAGTATAAAAAAGACACTATAACAGACAACAGTGCCCATAAAGTGTACCAGTTTTACTGGTAGTTGCTCCTTTTATAGGCAGCTATATCGCAAAGGTATACAATTTCTTTCAAAAAAAAGAAAAAAAAAAAAAAGAAAAATTATTCTCTCCTCAGACTTTGACCCTATCTTGCTCTTTCAACAGACAAGTAGTTCAGCTAAGTTGTTTCTGCATATGCATTCAGAAATCTCTAATAATCTCCTTCAATCCTCCCTGCAGCCATCAACAGCCTCAGGGCAGAACTGGACTCTCTCCAGTCTCCTCACATATTAGCCTGACTCTTAATCTGGAGCCTTAATGCCCAAATCAATTAGAGCCAGCAGCAGGAGAGACAATTACCCAGCCCGCATTGACCCTAGTCCCATGACCCAGCTAGCACCCTCAATGACTTTGAAAGGGTTGTAATATACATTTCAGTGGTATTTATGTTAGTTATCTTCTAGGCAAAAGGAAATGGGAGTGTTGTTTTGGTCTCTGTATTGGGATGAAGTCCGTTTTATAAGCTGAAGAAGCAAAACAATCCCCCATCCAACAGCTACTGTTGAGATGTCCTTGAGCAAGGCAAAGAATGTGAAATGAAACAGAAAAGCTGCTTAGTGTTTAGAGGTCCCAGACCCATGAATGAGACATATTTTAGTCAATAAATTTTAGGCAGAGATTTCTGTCACAGCAACTCATTTCACTGTAGCAACAATCAATTTTATTTGAACACTGTGTAGTTCTTCTTCCTCCTCCTCCTCTTCTTCTTCTTCTTCTTCTTCTTCTTCTTCTTCTTATTATTATTATTATTATTATTTAGCAGTTTTATTAGCTCATCATCCCTATTCAGAAGGTTAGACACTCATAAATACACATGCTGATCCTGCCTTGACTAAGCAAACTTGTATTATTTATATTGTGGTTTTAATGCTGAGCTCCACAATGAATTTAACAGCAGCCGCACAAGTCCTTCAGCCTAAATGACCATACAGGAGGTGAGTGTCCCCCTATGAAAGGTACTTCAAGAAGTTCTCAGCCTCACCAAAACTTCACAGGCGACTGTTTTGAAAAATGATTCTAAAAATGTAAAGTTGACCTTAACCCTGATGTTATCCACCTGTTTTTTTCTGATTTTTTATTTTTATTTTTTTAATTTATTGATGTACGTAATCTGCTGTTTTACATCTCTGACACTTGTATGGACACTACTGTCTTTATTACCTCTGCAGCAACACTCATGCTGTTACTGGCAGCAGGCCTGACACTACACATACGTCCTCAAATGTATTCATACCCTTCCACTGAAGAAAAGGTCAAATTCACAACAGTCACTCAAATAACTAGAAACTGAAAAAAGTAATAATAAATAAATTTAAAAAATCGCTAAATTATAATTTAGTGAAATAAGACATTGCTTTTACAATGTGGTTGAAAAGAATAATAAAATAATAAAACAAAACTGTCCAGGACAAATTAGACACTTTGCTGATGAACTGTGGACCAGAATCAAAATACCTGCCAACAAGTCTGATTGAGAGTTACAGAAAACACTTGATTGCAGTGATTGGCTCAAAGGGTTTTTCAACAAAATATTAGTTTACAGTTCCTATCATGCTTGCTTGCTTGTTTTTTGTTTGTTTTATTTGAATATTTCTTTTGAACCACAATTCAAAAGCAATGTCATGATTTTTATTATTTTTTAAATTTATTATTACTTTTGTCAATTTCAACTTATTTCAGTGACACCTGTTTTTTTTTTTCCTTCTTTAATGGGAGGGTATAAATAAATTTGAACACGACTGTAATCTGCTGCTTTCGCTCACCCACGTTTTTGGTGTTTTTTTTTCTTTCTCTTGCTCATATTTAATGTGTCTGTCTTTGCCCACCTAATTTATTAATGTTTAATTTGTCGCTCAATCTGAGCTCAGCATCTAAAGTCTAAAGACTGATGACTGCGGTCAGCAAATTTTAACATCAAAGATTCCTACTTGGACCCATAGATCCTCTTCACTGACTCCTGGAATCCAGTGACAGATCCTAACAACCAACCCGTGACCTAGTAGATCAGATACCTCACACATTAAGGCCTGTTGCTATATTTTTAGAAGTCTTGAAATCGCCCAAATCCCCCCACTGTGACCCCACCCCACCCAAAAAACTTCAACAAGCCACAGATTAAATGCTGTAAATCAAAACAAAATACAGTGGCTTTATTCATTAAGTGTTAAATTAAATTTCCATAAATTAGACCACATTCAGATCATATTATATTCTAAAAAACAAAGTAACCATTTCTACATCAAGAGGCTTATAAATCTTGTGGCATTGCCCCTTTCTTTTAACTTTATTTATTGTTTTTCCAAGAAATAGCCAAAATGTGCCGTCTAAAAATCCCACATATCGAAGATATTATAATAAAATAAAACTCTTTAAGACACTCACATCCTTAGACACATTACTGAGGACATGACGTCTGTGTCTTTAATAGTAGCTACAGCCTACTAATATAACCCAAAAGACACAATTCATCAGCATGCCAAGTTTTTGCATGTAAATTGTATGAAGACAGGATTTTGCAAAATACAGAAGCATAGTGCTTGAAACCATCCTTGAAACCTAGAAACCCCTCAAGTTGGAAGCTCCTTGACTCCTCACTTGTAAGAAATGACCTTGAGGATGTTATGAGTCCAAAAAAAATGTCTAAACCAAGAATAAATAAAAAGCAGCTGCCTTCAAGTGGCCAACAAAACAAAGGTTATGGTGATTGTGGAAGATGCATCTAATCAAGTTGCTAAATTACTGTTCAGTAAATCCCTTTAATTTGTTTAAGTCATCCAGATGGATAATCCCCTTTAGCCAGAGATTAGAGGGATTACCACTGAATCACAGTGTGGGAGGATTAGCTTCAGCTCTAATTCCACACATTTGTCTGCCATAGTTCACTTTCTGCATTTCCTTTTCCTGTCGCTGACAGGTGAGGTGCTCACAGGTACGTCAATAAATACAATTAGGGAAACATTAAAAGTTTGACATGAGACACATACAGTCTGGTCTATAAGGATTTGGACAACAAAACATTTTTCAAAACATTGTCTCTGTACACCACCACAATAAATTTCAAGTTGAGGTTCAAAAGTATAGACCTTTAATTTTATTCAAGCAGTTTTTAACTGTTTAGGAATTACAGTCATTCTTGACATTGTTCCTCCATTTTCACATTGGCTCAGCTGACTGATAAGCAGTTTGGTGTTGGAAATAGATGTCTGGCCTGTTGCCTGCTTATTTCCTAACAAATAAAGTTGGTCTTCAGTTGATTGCAAATTTATTTGCACATGCTGTTCCTGGAAACTGTCAAAATGCAGATCTAGATGTGTCCATGCACACTGTCCAAGAGAGAGCTGAAACTTTAGGAGTGTGTGTGTGTGTGTGTGTGTGTGTGTGTGTGTGTGTGTGTGTGTGTGTGTGTGTGTGTCTGCATGCTGCAGACCGATGGGAACCCAAACACTTGCTCCGCTCGCACAGGTCGGCCTGTTCAGAATGACAGCACGTTCATCAATGAGACGACGTGGAGCGCGCGGTCATGGCGCGTTAAAAACCTGCACGGTTCGAATTATCATCTGGATTCAGCAAAAAGGAAGGGGTGAGACACACACACTTTTGTCACACTTGTCAGTAAAAAGCACACATGCATAAAGACAAGGGACAATGTTTTAATCTGAGTACATATATATATATTTATATATAACCCGGACAGTTCAGACAAAATCCGTTGTAAAAACCGAAACGCAAAAATATCCTAGTTTATGTATGTTTTCACCTGTAGAGCTTAAATAAGGACAGGGCCAAAGAGTTTAACATGTATGTGAAGAACACAGGTCAATGGGATTGTTCCTATATTGTCTCTATAGCTTAAAGTTATTGTATATTTTCCATAATGACAGCAATGAGCAGGGAAATAATGATTTATTTTTTTCCTTTTGTTTAATTTTATTTTATTTTATGCTATTTTCTTTCTTTCTTTCTTTTTTTTTTTTCTGTACATTTTCAAAGCCTGGACTTTTTGGCTCTCAGGAAAAATAAATAAATAAATAAAAAATAAAAATCGGACATTTAACTTTGAAAGCCGCTGGTTTCCTGAAGTTTGTTACACGTTTAAACTCAAACTTTAAATCTAAATCTGCCAAAAGTTTATCGCCCATGTCTCCTAACACGTACGTTAAGGGAAAAGAATATAAAAATGGATTCTGAAGGCAGATTATTATCATCCGACCTCCTGCTGCTGTTTAATTTTTAAAAGGCCCTCTGTATCACGATCTCTACTTTTACACACCGCAGGAAATATAAAGGTAGACTTTCACCATGACATACGCTCAAACTGTTGTTTATTAAACTCTTTCGTACAATTCTTGTATGGGCTTTCCCACACATGATGTATGTGTGACACGCTGTGTTTCAGTTTTAGTTCTGTTTCATTGGGATAACTGAGGTCTTAATCATCACTTCCATCCACAGGTCAGCTCCCTACATGTCAGAAAGGTTTAAATACATTTTCAGACCGGATTGTTACCGAATGATCCATCGTGCGTCATGCACTCCACTTGTTCCAGCAGCTCTCCCTATTGGGCCCCTCAGTCAAGGAACTCTTCACTGTGATGGATGCTGATGGAGATGCGGTGCAGGTCTACAGGGCTGCCCTGCTGCTGACAGAGTTTGGTGCTGCGTTTAGCACCTGGTTGGTACCTCGATGTGCGTGTTTTGTGCGTCTGTTGAGAGACACGCAGCTCCCAGCTACAGCTTCATTATGTAGACAGCAACACAAGCCCCATTTATAACACGACATGTTGCCTTGACTGGCGATGAGGACGCAAGTGGCCTTCTTCCCACGGCCGCGGTCCGCGGCCCGCGTTCCAGCTTTGTATCGCAACACTAATATCCACACAGAGGCGGGGCGCTCGCACCCAGCCTGCCCCTGCAGAAGGTCCATTTTTTGTGCAGAACAAAGTGACTCCTTTCACTGAATGGACTGAATAGACGGGCACTTACAGGCCGGTGGGCAGTCTCCTCTCGGTATACCGGGGTGCGTTAATTTGTCGCGTGAGGTGTCAATGAGGCGCGCGCCCCGAGGCCCACCACTGTGCCTTTATTTGTCACCAGTTCTCCCAATCAAAACCGCACTGGCTGGCACAAGTGGCGCATCGACCACTCTACTGGTGCACGTATTTATGGCAGCAGCGCTGCCCACTTACTGCTAAATAAATGATCGAGCTGAGGGCTCTTCTCCACTTGTAGGAGGAAAAGATGAAGAAGAGCAGCTTCGAAGCAGCATGTCTTGTCCTCACTGCGCCTTTTCACTCGTCTGATGTGTTTCCATCCGAGATAAACACAATACAATCCCTGTATGTCAGGTACCAGAGCATGGGCAACTGCCAAAAAGGCGCATTAGTCGTTCATTAAGTTCAAACCCGTATTTCTGGTCATTTTCTTTTCAAGCAGTTTAACTAAATCTAAAACGTTTTTATTTTAAGAAGCCATGTTATAATAGAAACATTGACTTTATAAGTTTTCTTTTTCCTTTGAAGTTGAGGGCAATTATGTGATCTGCAAAGATTTACAAAACTTCTTGAAATGCTTTTTGCTAGACACTTTCCGATAGAGCTAAGTGCCGTTTACGCACGCGCACACGCTCACACACACACACACACACACACCACATATATATAACAACAACAACAATAATAATATAACAATAGTTATTATTGTCAGTAGTAGTATCCTCATTATTATGTCATTGTGGTTGTTGGTAATGGATTATTCTTCTTCTTATAATAATAATAATAATAATAATAATAAATTGAGATTAAAGTGCGCCTGTAGCGCAGTCTCACAGCGCACATATAGGGTTATGATACTACTGACGTCAGGGTTCTGATCCACATTCTCCACTGTGACAATATATAATTTAACACTTGTTTTTTCATAACTGTTCTTATTATATGTTGCTTCAGTCAGAGGAACAAACAACTTCTATCTCACGACACTGTCTTGGAGTCCGTGGTACAACCATTCCAAGTGTTTACCGGTTCCATAAAATAGTTATATCCTGCAGCTAAACTTGCCTAAACATATTATTGTTTACCTTAATTATACAATAATAGAATTAACTGACTTTTTTTTTAATATATCGGACTACCAGTTCGATTCATGTACAGCATGTGTTGATTGATTAACTTTTTGCACTTCTTTGGTTGTGAATGGACAATTGAGAGGTCACGTTAACCCGTTCTAGTCTAAATTACTTTAGCAGACGCGTTTGTGGGAAACAGTGTGCTACCGGTGGAAGTGATCTAACCAGTCCTCTAACTTGATTCATTTAGACTGTAAACATGAAAGCTGAACTGGCTGAGTTGTGAAGGCAGTGTGGTGCAGGAGAGCAGCCGGTGTCAGTCCAAGTAGAGACGTTAGACGGGATGGGGAGGGGAGGGGGGCGTGGCCTCGACGGGATTTACTCGAGGTGCGCCTCGCGGACCGAGCTGTCATTGGTTGGCTCTCTTGGCAAACGGCACGCGACTATGGATGTCGCTATAAAGAATCCTCGCGTGGCCGCTCTTTAACTAAAACTACGTGTTGACCAGAGCAACGTGCACGGAGCAACCAGTTCATCAAAGAAGGAACAACTTGTCATTGTTTCCGCGACAACAGGAGAAAGGCGCAGCGCAGACAAAGATGGACAGTGTGCTGGACCCTTTCTCCGGACTCGACTCTTTCTCCTCCCCTCCGTACTTCGACGATGACGACTTCTTCACTGACCAGTCCTCCAGAGATGGACACCTGGACACTGATGACTTTTTGGATGACGACGTCGACTTCCTTACTAATCATTTCCAAGATTATTACAGCAAAGACAGCAGCAACAGAGCAGCGCCTCACGATGGAGACTATGACTACGGCAACTTGTCCTTCTCCTCGTCTTCCTCCACTTTCTCATATAGCTGCGCCGACAGCACCCCGGAACTTTCGCCTCAGATGGTCCACCACGGCGTCCCGTTACTGAAACGGAGGCGGAGGATGAGATCCGAGATGGAGATGCAGCAGCTGAGGCAGGCGGCCAACGTCAGGGAGCGGCGGAGGATGCAGTCCATCAATGACGCGTTCGAGGGGCTGCGCTCTCACATCCCCACCTTGCCCTACGAGAAGAGACTGTCCAAGGTGGACACTCTGCGGCTGGCCATCGGCTACATCAACTTCCTGGCCGAGCTCGTGCAGTCTGATCTGCCGATTAGAAACTCGAACAGCGAGACGCACGCGCAGCCTAAGAAGGTCATCATATGCCACAGAGGAACAAGTAAGTAGCAGAGCTCTGGTTTCTTTCCTTTTTATTGAAAAGTGCTGCATTGGCGTGGAGATGATGAGACTTAGTGAAGAAGTTGCACATTGATGTACAGTTTGTGCATTTTCATACAGACTGAATTACATCCCTCTAAACTGTCTCTAAGCATCTCTTGTCCTGATTTTTTTATGCATGTAGTCATCTGGATCTGTCATAGTCCTTGTCTCAAAAGCCTTGTACTAATGTCTCTCTACCTGTCTCTCTCCAGGGTCTCCCTCCCCCAGCGACCCGGACTACGGCCTGCCTCCTCTGGCCGGTCACTCTCTGTCCTGGTCGGATGAAAAGCAGCTCCGGGAACAGAACGTCATCCGCACCGCTAAGGTCTGGACACCAGAAGACCCCAGAAAACTGCACAATAAAGCGGGCTTGACAGACATTGAAAATGAGCCTCCCTTCGGCCTGGTGGCCTAAACACAAACACCAGTTTGTCCTGCGAAACGCACATTGTAAATGTGCAGAGCAGGACGCGCACTTGAAGACACACTGTAATGTGAAGATCTGCTTACATTTTCTGATATTGCATTCAATGTTGTAGCCGAAATAGTTTTATCATGTTGATAATTTTGTTTTTGTAATTCAGGCAACTGGCAATCATGTATTTATTTTTTCACAAGTGATAATATATATTTTTAATTTAACTGCAATGAGAGAGAAGATGTATTTTTATATTGTGTACAATGATATGATTTATATTTATATTCACTGCAAATAAATGCACCTACAGATAAAAATGTTCTGCTTCTTTCTTTACACAATTTTATTATGTTATATTATTGAAATCAGATAAAATATGAAATAACACGTTCTGCATTGCCCTGTGAATGGTTGAAAGCTTCATTACTGAGCTTGGAAATAATTCGAATTAAAGCTAAATTTCGCTGGCTTGAATTTCTCAGAGTCAATAAATGAACTCCACGAGATGTGGCTTAAAGTTCCTGCACTTTTAATTTTATTAAACTAACAAATGGATAGGATAGGGAGAAAGACACGAGAGCTTTCCACGGAGAAACCAGACGCTCACTGAAAATCTGCTTATTCTCCTTTATTTTCAGCCTTCTATCTGTATTTCTGTGGTCTTGTGACGCGATCAGTGTGAATTTTGGACCGTCAAATTATTCATGCAATAAAATACACGCTATTGGTGATACAGGAATGAAAAAAAGAATCCTCTTACAGCCCATATAAACGCAATAGTGTCCTGTTGAGCACACGCATGGTGCGCGCAAGAAGTCGCAGCTCTTTGAACCTCTGAACAGATGAACTGTGAGCAGAGAGTCTGACTGAGTGAGAAAGGGGGAAGCTGACAGTTAACCCAAACTAATACAGCCCAATATTGTGACATAAATATGTTAATGAGATGCTAATGAGAGGAGACTGTATACCCACAACAGCTGAAGATATTTAAAGCGCACGAGGGCGTGTAGGACCAGGATGGTGGGAAGCTGTTGAATGCTGCTCTGTGCGGCAGGTGCGGCCGGGACAGATTTTCCCGTGGTAGCGGCATCCCTCCAACATGTGTCCCCACAGCCTCCTCTGAGGCCGCCCCCACTCCAGCAACACACCACCGCGTATATGAACCAAATGGGCCCAAGAGCAAGCACAAGGCTGAGGGCGACACACTGCCGCGCTGCTGCAGGGCTGCTGTTAGGATTCTGACGTTTGGATTTGAAAACCTCCAGCGTAACAGGTGGGTTCGCTCACGTTTCTATTTATCACAACTATGATTAGAGACGTCCTACGTGTTTTAACTTTTATTCTCGACCAAAAGTCATTCATAAAATGCTACATTTCTCCACTTTTCAACCCCACATTTTGAAGGTCCATGAAGTGTTTTTCCTCCTCTCTCTCTCTCGGTCTCCTCAGCGGCCCCTCCAGGTCCTCTGGGAGTCCGTCCGCTCTCATTACCAGCGCGACAGGAGCATGTAATCCTATTACAGCCATTAGAAAGTCAGATGTTAGTGAGTCAATGCAACTTCATCACTTTGGCAGGAGGGCCGGTTCCACTTTGACTGTGCAACAGCAGAGCCGAGGTTAAAACAGTGGTAGCATTGTAGTTTCTCGCACCTTAACGCCTTTGTGTCGTTGATGCGTTTTAGTGCCCGGAGCGCAAAACGCCTCTCAGCATTCTTTGGTGCGGTCGCAGCCAAGCGGAAGGGACAGGCTGAAATACTCCCGGCTATCTTGTCACTCCGGCTACGGGTTTGGCAAGGCTTCAAAGGACATGACTATTTAACAGTCTGACAGGTTTTATTTCCTTTAGTTCTCTGCCGGCTTGGACATTATGGGCCACGCCAAGCGGTAATTTGGTTGAGAAAGGCTCGGCGCTGAGCTCAAAGGCCGCTGATTCACCACACAGACATGCATCGTGCTTTCACACCTACAGTACAGAGCTATAACACAGCCAAGATGAACCAAGAATCCCAGGGGTAAGACAATTCAGAGGATAAATTCTGACTTATGAAAATATTCTTTTATATTTATACTCTGTCTATTCTAATATTCTGTTATTCGACACTAGCAAAATCAATAAAAAAAAATAAAAATCAGGATTCATATTTCAGAGAGACAACAACGATACAGAGGTTTAAAAAACATTAAAAAACCTCTTTCACCAGAAAGAAACTGTCTAACGGCTGACTCCCTGTGGCGGCTCATTAAAGACATAATTTAAAGAAAAATCCAATTTACAGATCTAAGAATTTTTACGCATATATATATAGATATCACTTTGATTTGATGACTGCAGTTAGTCCGATTAACAACTCATGATGAATGCCTAGAGATTAAAAAGTTCAAATTAGATATAACAAGTTAAAGCCAATCAGTAATGAAGGAGACCGTTATTCAGCGTCTATTCTTTACTTTTGTTTCTTTAGTACGTTCATTGTCGGTATTGCGGATTTGGTCACCAGCAAGTAAAAGTACAAAATGCAGGACTCACAACTCTTCTGTGTGTGTTTTGACACTCTGAATTTTTCTCTAATTTAAAGGCATTTCACAACCATGAGTGTCTTCAAGGCGAACAGTGTGATTTGTGCAGGGCATCTATTTGCTTTAATGTATATAATAAATAACATTCTAATATTGCTTAAGGCTATTTAGATATCTGAAGTCTTATATTCTGCTTTTCGCTTATCTGCCATTTGAAAAAACAAATTTTATTTCTTAAATTACACGTCACTTTTATTTTACGCTTAAACATTCATGAAAATAAAATACACATAAAGCTTAAGGGAACGCTTCATGTGCTTCATGTGGAAACGTTCCCTGGGGTGCCATGTGTTACATGTAAATATGAAATCACATAATAATAATGCACAGGCACTTTTACGCACCAGCGACTGTGAACATATGTATTTTGTCGGTTTCTGTGGCTGAAAATGAATTAACAAGGAATGAAGGAATCATGTTTAGAATTAGAATTAGAATAAAACTTTATTGATCCCTTCGGCACAAGACCTCAGGGAAATTGCTACACCAGAAAAAAACAACACAGCACTAATATAAAACCAGCAACAACAACAGCATTCATTGACAACGTCTGTGGCGAATAATAATAATAATCATAATTAACCATCAGTGAAGTTGTAAAGCTTCAGATAAACAGCTATGACTGACACATTAGGGAGAAGAGAGTAAAAGGTTGTGTTGCCTCTAATTCTTTCTAATCAGCTTTGAGTCTGCATGTTCGCGCACCAGGGGAGACGCTGAACAAGAACCACAAATCGGCTTCATTTGCAGATTATCTCGCTTTGGAAATACAGCCCCTGGAGTCATAATTATTACCTCTGGCTCTGAATGTTTCTGTCCAGAATGACATTAGTGAGCCAGTTGACAGGCTGACATGGTCAGTCACTCCACTGCTCCGGTGCATTGCAGGACACACGGATGCTCAGATTTGCTGTGCAGGGCGTCTGATTTTTGGGCGCAGTGTGGCCCGGGTCCACAACAGGTGTCTGCTGGGTTGGCGCTGACAGAGTAGGACGCAAGACAGGATGTGTGACAGGAGGGCCGGTAGTTTGGATCATTCTCTCATCTCGGTTGGCCGTGTTTTTCAGAGCTGACATTCCAGTCTAAATTACATCTTTATGAGCCCCTGGAAAAGATCTGTCGCCCCCGTTTTCTCCGGGGATGCACCTGGTAGTTCAAACTTTGTCTCTTTTCATTTCCTTTTGCTTGAGTCCCTGGACAGCAGCTGCCTAAAAGCAAGCAAAGAGAGAGGCCCTTGCAGTGTCTTCAAGACGGGTTTGGCACCGTTTTCCATGTCTTTAATGTTCCATCAGCCTTTGTCCAGAACACAATATGGTCACTGTAAAGCATGACGTTTTGCAATAATAAAACACATTTTCAATGATGTGACACCGGGCTGAAAGCGCAACGCGGGCCAGACAGGCCAAACATGTCCCTGCGTTTGTTTTGTGCACCCGGAGCCAATTAACAGCGAGGTCTTTTCGCCGCGCCTTGATAAGCCAATTAAATTTATGTCTTCTACTTTTTCAAGGGGAGAAAGGAGGTGGATTTGGTGTGTTCTCCTCGAAATGTCGATTTTCTTGCCATCACCTGGTGCTTTCTCAACAAGAGAGCAAACTGTCCCGAGTGCACCCGGAACCATACGGCTCTCACCATCCCACTCCATTGTTTCACGCGTTGATCACTCATTACCGGGATGTAACAAATCCCCTGTTAACTATGTTTTGTGGCATATTTTCATCCGCAAGATTAAGCAGATGCTGCGATTGTAAAATGTAAACTGTAGGGCTACTCAAGACTTTAAAAAGAGACGGGCAATCGGTTGCGAGCGAGGGAAAGAAAAAAAAAAAGCTTTGGGCACATCTTCAGAGGAATAAAACATTTAGCCATAAAGCTAAGACTTCAACCTGCTCTATTTCAGCCTTTGTGTTGTTTGTGAATAATTAATGTTAATAGGGACAGGTTTGTATTCTCTGAATGCGGGACCACAGGTGCGGAGTGACAGGATGAATAACCGGCCCTGAATTTTGCCAAAGCTCGAGGGCTCTTGTCCAGGGTCTCCAAGCTGATGGAAAATATTGTCATCTCTTTGATTCGCAGCATTACTTTCACTGAGAACAAAGCCTGGTGATGAAAAGCTTATGCTGGAGTGAAATGGGTGATGACGGTGGCCGCTTCAGAGTCCTGAAAGAAAGAGAAAGGGGGCGAGTCAATGGCAATGCGCGCTTCTGGTTTTGTGCGCAAGTGCTCCATCTAACTCAAATAAAGGGGCCTTTCCAACTTTTAAAGGACCACTTTTTGCCATTAATAAAGGCTGGACGGCTGTAGCCATTAAGCATATGGTGCTAAGGCGCTGGTCTTTTGTCCCTGTAAGGTCCTTGAGATACTAACTTGTGTTCTTTCCGGGATATTTAACTTCTCAAAAGCTCCAACTTCATGCGCCGGCAACAAGTGGCTCCGGCGCGCACGAACAGCTTTTCCCATTGAGAAAACCCGCAGTGGCTAGTACAGAAGAGTTAGTGAGTAAATCATTAGAATACCATTTTATCACTTAATGGCAGACTTACATTTTAGAAAAAAAAATCATTTTCTATGTTTGCCTCGGAGAGAGAGGCATTAGGATTTGTTAGGACTGTTGTTTTGACGCATGGATATCAGTGGAAACGCACTGACAGAGTTGGAGTGAAGTGAGTGTGCCCTGAGTAAATGTTAACTCCCTTAAAGCGCAAGAGAGTAAAACTTAGATAAAAATATGTCCAGTTGCACAGAAATTTTATTTTGCGCCACCATCCCCACCCCACCCCCACGATAAAACATGTTTTGCCAAAGTAAAGTTTAACCGATACTGTACAAATGAAATGTGGATTTCAGTCATAGAGGATGACGGCGCATATGTGAAATTAAAAATATTACCTCGGAACTTCCTATAAAAATGACATTTTCTGTGTTATCTCTTATTTTGTTTCGGTCATGGCCATGCGTAAAAGCTACAGGCGTGTTTCCAGTTTGGCGTTATTGTGTCATGGTGCGTCTGCGCATTCTGAGATTTGACCGCACCGTGAGAGCAGCAGGGAGGAGTAAAGCATCAGACAGGAGCAGCTCCTTGTCCCATGAATGACTTTAAGAAGCGGTCATTAATCTAAAATGAAGGTGATTAGCCTGACGGAAAGCCAGACTTTTGACACTTATCTCTGCGTTATTTCAGTCATTAACTCATTCGTGCGGTGTGTTGTGACGCCTCCACTGACACATTTACAATATTATTACAGCACAGTAATTGTGCCAATAGGTCAACATAGGAGATAAAGGATAAAATGTGACGAGATAGTCTAGTTTAATACAGAGGTAAACAAGATTATTGATATTTTGGTGGTGCTTTTGTATAGAGGCATTCTTGAAGTTTTCCATGGTCCGATTTGGAAAGTACTCCGTTTTGAGTTTTGTGCATATTTACCGCAGTAACATTCACAGCTGTGCTACCCTGTAAACTCTTCCTACTTGCGTCCTGGCATTAGGGGTAACTATGCTGCCCATACCATTAAATGAGTGGATGTGTGTGTGTGTGTGGTGTCGGTGTGACGGAGCCAGCTGGCCGTCTCTGGCCTCTGAAAACCCCCCTGGTGGATGGAACACGGCGGGCTGACCTCCGCGCCGGAGGACGGGAGATGCGCCTTTGACTGAATTAGCCATAAAGACGTCTTGCTATGATCTTTGTTGCGGCTGAAAGAAGAGTGGATATTAGAGGTATTGTGCACAGCTTTTGCGTGCCCCATCATGAAATATTAGGCTGCAGTCTATTCAGGAGAAAGTTCATTTGAAAAGATAATAGAATGAAGCAGACTTGGCTGATTCCAAGGGGGATTTCAAGACAGAAGGTAACCAAATGGACATAAATAGTTGAGCAGAATATTTCAGAGAAACAGAAATGAGCCCAGGATTTGAATAGTGATTCATGAGCTGATTCATGTTCACAAGACAGGCTCATGCTTTAACCCGCACGCGTTGACAAATGATAGATTTCTTTTCTTCTTCTTCTTTTTTTTTTTTTTTTTTAAAAAAAAAAAAAAAAAAATCAGAATATCTCGACAAAAAGTGATAAATTGCTAATATGCTAATTTTAGTCACGGCCGTTTGTACGTGTGCGTCTCCATCCATCTCCCACATTCTCCGCTGCCATTCCCCGTCGTGCGCTAGAGGACACTCAACCCGTTTTGACCGAGTCCTTTGTTCGCTTCCAACCCTGACTTCAGCCTCCAGGGTAGGGAACTTTTTTTTTTTAGTTTAGTTTACGTACCCTGGGCTCTCCACCCCCCATCCCTTGCTCTGCCAGTTGCCAGGATTCAGAGGTGTAAAAGCATGCATCATTTTTCATCAGCTCTCCGTTTTGATAACGACAAAAGCTGCTGCTATGGAACAGCCTCTCCACTTGTTCGCTGGCTTGAACTTCACTGATGTCCGACTGCTCTCTTTTCCTCGCCTGAACGCGACACAGCGGGGATGGATTTGCAAGACAAATGCAGCTGTATGTGAGAGAGAAAGTCAAGTGGCACAAAAAGGCCGTTTCAGTCAGCCGATGGGATGGAGAAAGTCAGCATTATGCGCACGTCAAATCAATCAAAAACAAAAGCCCGCATGCAGAAAATACTGAGTTTATAGTATTGAAATGGCAGCTTTTTATTGGGAAATTGGGAAGACTGTAAGGCAAAATGTAGCAGAGCATGTCATTTTTCACAGCATTAAATGGCAACTGTCTACTTGAAGACGACAACTACTTTAAGTTGTGTGTGTGTGTTTTAAACAACTATAATGAATGTTACCATTAATTGTCAAATTGTATTTTGAATATTTAAACATAGAAAGGTGGACTGCATTTATAAAGTACTTTTCTACCTTAGCGGCACTCAAAGCGCTTTACAGTGTTTTCTCATTCACCCATTCACACACATTCATTCACCAATTGCGGCAGAGCTGCCATGCAAGGTGCTGCCTGCCACTGGCAGCAACTTCACGCTCAGTGTCTTGCCCAAGGACACTTCCACGGGGAATGGAAGCGCCGACCTTACCATCAGAGGACAACCGCTCCACCACCGGAGCCACAGCCGAGGTCAAATTGGGCTGCTTGTTAGAAGCAGAAATAAAAACTATGCAATGTTTTTTTTTTTTTTTTTTAACCTTTTTTTTTTTATTTACATTGCACCAATTCACAACATATCTCATCTTGTTCAGTGTGGCAGTCAAGGACATGTGGCATGGACTGGAGACATCAGGCTCAGATCTATCTATGCACTCAGAAGCTGAGCAGTTTTGTATTCAACATACTTTGCAGTGTTCTTGACTAATAACATGAGTGGCAGTAATGTCAGTAAAACACAATCCAGATACATAAAATGAGACTCAAGACACTATTAATTCATACAAAGTACTAACAGGTTGATTTCATAAATGTCTTCAACTGCTCACTACATTCCCCTAATAAATGTAAATACTTGGGTCAGAATTCATAAATGAATGTCTCAAACTGCTAAATGTACAGCTAGGAAAAAACATTGGAGATCTTTTTTCCAATGATGATGGAAAGTTGCCTTTCAAGATGTGCCCTTCAGATATAGTGTGTCACAAAATAGAAACTGTTAAAAAAGGTCTATACTTTACTTTGTTAAGTGCTATGTGATGACATATGCTGTAAACTGTGCTATACAAATAAAATTGAATTGAATTGAAAAATTATGAAAAAAAGTCCAATAATTGTATTTACCACTTCTCTATAAAGGTGTGTGTAGGCATCATAGGAGGAATGACAAACTTTCATTTGTCATTTCATCAGTCATCGCCATTTTCATTCGATTCTAAAATATCCATCTAACATTTCTTTCTTCCTCTCCCCAGGCACACCAGAAGCCCAGCCTGCTGGGCTGCAAGGCAGAGCTTCCAGTGGCTGGTGGCCAGTGCCGACTGGGAAAGCTTCCAGCCACAGAGGAACTGCGATTAACCCAGAAGCCGTCAAACTCGGCAGGAAGCCCTCCACAACCAGCTACTGCTATTTATCCACTTTCCAATTACTTTTACTGCGAGTCTTAGCGCCAACACTATATGTGTTGTTCTTGCAGACCAATAGAGTATGACTGTGAAAGGAGAGGCAGACGTGAAGAAGGAAACCCTCCTGAGCTGCTTCAACAGGCTGTAAAATATACCTAAAGTTGGTATCCATGGAAACGCATTGATGTGTGAGAGCAGCCCGAAAGACACACAACACTTTTATTTACTGCGGGCATATTATTATTTATTTAAAGCATATTTTTGTTAGAAAAAACAAAGCAATCAGGCCCAAGTAAAACATCAAATAATCATTTTGGAGTTTGCATGATTTAAAGAGTCACAAATTTGCAGCGCTGAAGTGGAACAATTTTTGAGAAACCTGTGACTAAATTTAGTTTTATTGAAATGATTGTTTTAGTTTATGTTTGACATGCTTTATTTAAAAAAATGCTTCAATGTTTTTCTTGGTGCCAAGTTCTTTCCAATAAATGCATTATTTTTGCCCTAGAATGCTGTTTGTTTCCTGAATGCCTAAAGAAATAATGAAACTAACTAATAGGATCCCAACAGCAATTTGTTGCCCCATGGCTGCATAGACTGTTCACAGGGTGGGATCAATGTATTCATTACAACTCAGTATTGGGCATCAGTGTAACACTGAAAGTATATGAAATGGGACTATTACACAAATGTCTGCTTGATACAAAGTAGTATTTTTTCATTCCTGCCATGGCCGGCTCCACACAGGAAGAGCATCTCAGATAAGTTGGAAGAAAATAGGACTACGGTTAACATGTATTTGACCGCTAACAAAGCACAGAGTGAAAGCCTTTAGAAGGTCGTTTTACACTAGAGTACAGAAATGAGGAGTTAAATAAGTGCTGGTTTTATAGAGGATGGTTTTGTGCTCAAAGTTGGAACAGGCAGCATTTGTCTAATAAATGTCAAATAAAATAGTTGTTATTAGGTTACTAGTTGTAAGTAGTGCAGTAACCAGAGGAGGAGGTTGGCTAAGCTAATAAAGCAGTCATATCCCCAGACACTGGCCAGGCTAATTGACAGACACATGAAGTGAGAACTGCTAATTGATTATAAGCTTGACTTATCCCAACACACCAGGGGACTGATGGGAAAGGAACTGAAGGAAGTTTGGTGACTGTGAGTACAAATTTCTGTTTTCAGGAAACTCTGCGGTGCATATTTCTTCAAAATGAGTTCCTTTTTGCAATTTCTCAGTTCTTTAAGGAACCATAAATAAACCAAATGGTTATTTGTATCTAACACTACTCAGCAGGGGGCCCTTAGACTTCTCAATATGGTCCCATGTTGTTTTTTGAGGACATATTCTCTGATGATGATGATACCATACAGGACTTCTGGGTAATAAAGCCATAAAACATTTTCCCCTTGTTATAATTTTTTAAATGTCTATAAGAATAAAGGATATGCACAGCATGTAATCCAAATCCAAAATCCTGCTAAAGGTCCTTTCAGGTACAATAATCTCTATATTTTTACATTCCGCTGTATAAACTTAGAGCACTGAGTAGCAATTAAAGTAGGGATTTCCCATTTCCCCTGTTATCGACAGTAAGGTACCTCCTGTGGATACCAAAATACTAAAACGTTAATGACAAACTTCTGTGGACTACAGCGTTGGATATTTCTAAACTAAATATTAACGTAAGGGGGGAAGCCCTCCAGGCAACTCCTTACCAACAAATTCATGTTTTTAAAGATTGATTGTGAGAAATAAGTCAAAATGATTTCAGATAGTGTAACAAATATAGCGTGTTGTTCAGGAGCACACAGAGCTCCTACTGTGGCCTCACAAGTTTTATCTGTGTTTTCATTTCCTTCATTGGAAAGCTTGTTTAGCATTCAACATCTAAGGCAATGGACAAGTGAAACTGCATTCTGTACTTCTTCATCAGTAAAATTCTTTGATATCTGAATGAAAGTATTTAACTCCTTCACTGCATTCACCTCAACGTTCCACATTGTTTTAGGACAACAGTATTGGTTAAAGTGGTCAAAAGCACAATTTTTTATTTTTTATTTTTTTTACCACCAGCTCTATAGTAAAGAATATTCCTCTACCATTATTCAAACTAAACTCGTTCTGTACTTTGTTCTATATGTCCATCTTTTTTCCCTCTTTATTGTCACCTGGCATCCCTCACAAATATATATATATAAATTGAGGTTTAACCTACACAGCAAAAACTACCAATGCACCTACGCCTTTTTTTGCAGTGTAAGGTAAGCCTGGTGTAATTTTTCACATTAGAGAAAACAAAGTTAATATACAGAAATTACTTCTTTTGCAGTAACCTTAAGGTCAACCTCTAATGAGGGCTGTATTTTTATTTTTTTTTTAACACAATGACTTTATATGTTGCATTAAAGATGCATATTCTTTAGTTTCCAAGTTGTTCCAATTGTCACATCAACCTTTCAGATTTTGCAGATTTTGTACCTATACCCCAAGAGTGCTCATCCCATAATCCTTAAAGAACTAAGCCACCACATCCTCCACTTCAAAGTCTTTCATCCCCATAATGTTATGTTCCACCATAAATTGGCAGTTCTTCATTGTGGTTAAGAAAGAGTCATTGGTTCAACCCCATCCCAAGTGATTTTTATTTGTTTCCTATCAAAGTGAATGTTGGGTCCAGCCCATGGGAGGGGCAACATGACATTTCCACAGCAACTTCTAAACAGGTCAGCCAAGGAACCATGGAGTCCAAAACGGTGGGAGGGAGACACTTTCAACCAAAACCGTGTAACTGAATCTAAACCAGTGGTTAAACCCATTCAGTAGTGCAGGAATGGGGAGAGCCCTGACAATACAATACCATTCATAAGCTAACACAGCCCCAGTGGAATGACCAGGGAGGGATTTTAATCAGGCAGAAAGGCTCTCAGCCAGCCAGCCAGCCAGGCAGTCACTCATCTACAGAGGCCCTTGCTTCACATAAAGAACCAAATCTCCACACCTACATCTATCCCTCTGTGTTTGTTTTGGATTGTGTGTTGCTTGACTCTGCCATTCTTTCAGGGACTTGAGGAATAAGAAAAATGTAAAGGCGCTTCAGTTGGCAGTGGCAGAGAGATGTGATAAAGTGGAAGGGGATGGAGAATGGGGAACTGAAAGTCAGTCTGCCCTTAGCCTGACCTGCAGCTTTCTGGGGGCTTGAACACATCAGAAATCCTATTGTGGGAGGTGATTAATTGAGAGTGATAACTTACCATGAACAGAGATTGTTATAGGCTTTAATGTGGTAGGCCTGGCTTTTTAAATGCTGCTTTCACGTAGCTTTGTAGTCCAGCATATGGGCCCAGACGTATTCACTGACAAAAGACGAACGGAAATTTATCACACTTGTATGTCCTGCTAACAACGTGTTCTCTCCCTTTTTATTTAAACCCTGATTCTCTGTTAGCCTTACTGGCTTTTTAACTTAATACCACAATGGGAAAATTCATTCTTCCACTGCCTGTGTCTTGTTTAGGTTAAAAGTATAGCTGCATCTAAAAACTAAAGATAGATTTTTTTATTATGTATTTTTATAATCAGTTCTTCAGACAGTAAAATATCCAACAACACCAATCAAAATGGACAGGAGCCTTCAAACTGCCTAGTTTGTTGGAAAAACTGAAACTGGAAGCAACAGATGTTTTGTTTTGAGTCTAAGTGACTACTGAGTGACAGCTGTTACTAAATTATAAAAATTAAGTAATTTTCTGACAGTTTATGAATGACAATTTCAGTATTTAAAATGATGACAAAAATACTGTAGGTAAGAGAAGAAAGTTCAAGTTGAAAATTTAAACCTGTAATAATTAACAGTTTGTGAGCTGTGAAGTTGAAGTTGATCCACCTTGTTCACTTGTTGCATCAATAAGCACTATTGTATTTCAGCAATGATATGTCTCTGTTAGTGATGCTAGCAATATAACTGGTTCTTGAAAGGAGATTAGTTACGAATGTATAAATTAAGGATTTCCACAAACTCAGTGAAAATTAGACGATAAAAAAAAAAACAAAGTCAGGTGACATAAGGCAGCTTGCCACTGCGGAAGTCAAGAAAAGCCAAAGGTTACACAAACATTTACAGGAACAGAAGAGCCTCATCAGCCACTTTAGCCTTTCCTAACCCAAACCTCATTCTTTCCCTAAACCTAATAAAGTTGATTTTGTACCTAAACTCAAACAAATCTTTTCCTCTGTATTGTCATATCAGGGTTGCAAGGTGGCGCGGTGGTTAGCATCATTGTCTTGCAGCAAGAAGGTTGTCAGTTCGCGTCCCGGTGAGGGTACTGGGATCGGAGTTTGCATGTTCTCCCCGTGCAGCGTGGGTTCTCTCTGGGTTCTCTGGCTTCCTCCCACAAGGTCCAAAACCATGTTGAGGTTCATTGGTGATTCTAAATTGTCTGTAGGTGTGAATGTGAGTGTGCTTGGTTGTCTGTCTCTAAGTGTGGCCCTGTGATGGACTGATGACCTGTCCAGGGTGTCCCCTGCCTTCACCCTAAGTCGGCTGGGATAGACTCCAGCCCCCCGCAATCCTAGTGAGGATTAAGCGGTGTTTAGATAATGGATGGATGGATTGTCACATCATTAAAAGGTTTGTTAGTTATTTTGACAAAGATGATAATTTTTCTTTGTTGTCTATCTCTGGTATGGTCCCATGAGTCATATAAATGAAGAAAAAGTAACCACCAAACCAGCAAAGTACAAGCTATTTTCATTATTTTAGTTTCAGACATTCAATTCCATTCAATTGAATTTTATTTATGTAGCGCCAGTTAACAGCATATATCTATCTCACAGCACTTCCCATTGTAAGGTGAAGACTTTACAAATTTTATGAAGGTGGGAAGGAACCAAAAATATTGTAATGGGGAGAGAAAAAAAAACGTCCGACAGAACCAGGCTCATGGAAGGCGGCCATCTACCTCGACTGGTTGGGGTGAGAGTGGGGATGAGGGCGGTGATGGATAACAGGAGGGGTTGGGCTTCATATAAACATCAAAAAGAAGAACGTGTGGTTAAACATGTGGTTAGTAATGCTGGACTAATACAATGACATTACAGCATAAAGTTGTAAATAATAAGCACTTAAGTCGTTTGTTTGTTGAAGCTGTTTCGCTGTTTTTTAGAATAGCACCAGTGAAGAAACCACAGCTCAGACGAACGTCCTGTCAGCATTTACACGGACTGAATGACAGAGTAACAGTGCATATAGAAAAACAAGAGGGGCTGTCAAATGGGCCTTGTGTGGTGAATCATAGCATTTGTTCTTGGCTTTTCACCAATGTCAGGACCCCAAGGCCTTCTCGGCCAGCCCTTATCTATCCCAGCTCAATTACCGATGTGTCAGCAGTGATCTATGAGCTGAGGAGGGCAGGGAAAGGGGGAAGAAAAGGTTGGGACCTGGCTGGAGGTGGCCTGGGACCACATGGTTGGGTCATGGTGGATGAGTGTGTGACTCTGTGTGTGTGTGTGTGGACTGGAGAAAAAGAGGTGACACAAAACTGGTTGTTGTGCTGTGTATAGGTGGGAGGCGGAGGGTAAAGCTAGGTCACATCTTTAACGGAGTAAGAGGCTGAAGGCCAGTTGCTTTTTCAAGGGCGATTGCCCTCTAGCACGCTCCCTGCCAGCCCTCTTGACTTCTACTTGACTGCAGCACTCAGCACTGAGTGGCTGAGCACACACAGAGTCGCACAGCTCTGTTCACAGGCAGGACGGACATATTGATAGATTGCTGAACATATGCTGAGCTATTGATAGTTCTTTCGGTGTATGTGGATGTTGAGGGAGGGTCTCCCAAGGGGTCTCCATGCTTGATTTTTTTTTCTTATAAAGTAGGTTGATACAGCTTTCAGTTACTGTTTAATCCCCTCATAGCCATTTCTATTAATCCACAACAGTGTAAACATGAGAAAAGATAGAAACAGCTTTACCACTAATCTTCCTCTGAGGCCTAATCATCACAGGAGCCTCTTGTTGACATATTTGAGTCTTTGTAACAGCAATGGTGTAATCTG